>NW_027492079.1:602500-759827 GCF_021521415.1 Bidens hawaiensis | reverse complement strand
GGGGAGGAGGGAAAAAAAGAGAGAATATCGCAACAGCACGATGACACATTATTACTGTGTTGACATCATAGATTCCATCGTAAGTTGCTTTATGAGAGATTCCTCCATCAATACACCACTAGAAACGCAAGTTTTAGACAAAACACTCGAAAAACCCTTTCTAGAAAACGAAAATCTCAATAATGACCACCATGAAGAATCAGAAGTTATATATGAAATCACTGAAAACAATGAAAAATCAAAACCATCAATCGAAGAACCACCAGTCTTAGAGTTAAAAGAACTACCAAAACATCTTGAATATGCCTTTCTAGAAAAAGACTCTCAACTCCCAGTAATTATTTCATCTCACCTTTCTAAAGAATAGAAAGACGAATTTCTTAAGGTTCTCAAAAACCATAAGAAGGCTATCGCATGGAAGATCATGGATATCAAGGGCATCAGTCCCTCCTTTTGTACTCACAAAAATCTCATGGAAGAAGAATACAAACCCGTGGTCTAACATCAAAGACGTCTAAATCCCAACATGCAAGATGTGGTGAAGAAGGAATTAATCAAACTACTTGATGCCGATTAATATAACCAATCTCAGATTCACCTTGGGTTAGTGTCGTTCAAGTAGTACCTAAGAAAGGAGGAATGACCGTCGTAATGAACGAGAAGGACGAGCTGATACCAATGAGAACTATCTCAGGCTGACGAGTATGCATTGATTACCGGAAACTTAATGACGCCACAAGAAAAGATCATTTTCCACTTCCTTTCATCGATCAAATGCTTGAACGATTATCTGGAAAAATGTTCTACTGTTTTTCTTGACGGATTTTCCGGATATTTCCAAATTCCCATTGCTTTTGAAGATCAGGAGAAAACCACCTTTACATGTCCGTATGGAACCTTCGCCTACCGAAGAATGCCATTTGGATTATGTAATGCTCCGGCCACCTCCAACGTTGCATGGTGGCCGATCTTTCATGAATTGATCGAAAACTCTATGGAAGTCTTCATGGATGACTTCTCAGTCTTCGGAGACTCCTTCGATCATTGTCTAAAAAACCTAGACAAAGTGTTAACTAGGTGTGAAGAAGTAAATCTAGTACTCAACTGGGAAAAATACCACTTTATGGGAAAGGAAGGCATTGTTCTTGGTCACAAGATTTCTCAAGAAGGACTAGAAGTTGATAGGGCCAAAATAAAATCATATCTAAACTTCCACTGCCAACTTCAGTCTAAGCCATTAAAAGTTTTCTAGGTCACGCAGGTTTCTACCGCCGCTTCATAAGAGACTTTTCAAAAATCTCTAGACCCATGACCAAACTTCTGGAGAAAGATGCACCATTCGTATTCTCTGAAGAATTTGTTGAATCACTCAACATATTAAAAGATAAACTTGTCAACGCACCAATCATGACTACACCCGATTGGACCGTTCCATTCGAAATCATGTGCGATGCAAGTGAGTTTGCAGTTGGAGCCGTACTCGGACAACGCAAAGAAAAACATTTTCACCCAATTTACTGTGCAAGTAAAACTCTGAATGATGCACAAGAAAATTACACCACAACAGAGAAAGAGTTACTAGCAGTAGTATTTTCCTTTGGAAAATTTAGATCCTATCTAGTTCTCTCCAAAACCATAGTTTACACCGACCATGCCGCAATACGCTACCTATTCAACAAATAAGATGCCAAACCCATACTTATCCGATGGATCCTACTACTCCAAGAATTTGACATTGAAGTCAAGGATAAAAAGGGAGCAGAGAATGTCGTCGTAGACCATCTTTCGCTCTTAGAATGCCCAGCTCCTGAAGAACTTCACAAAGAAATTATCAACGATGATTTCCCACATGAAATTCTCATGCAGATTCAAGCCGTCATAAAAGAGAAAGATGAAAGTCCTTGGTATGCCGACTTCGCAAACTACCTAGCTTGTAGAGTCCTAAGAAAAGGGCTTACTCATCAACAACGAGAGAAATTCTTCTCCGACCTTAAGTTTTACTTCTGGGAAGATCCATACTTGTTTAGGACAAGTGCTGATCAAGTTATGCGTAGCAGGCAAGGATGCCTTAGACATTCTCAAACACTGCCATGAAGGACCAACTGGTGGACACCATGGTACCGCCACTACGTTCAGAAAAGTGTTTGATGCAGGATTTTTCTGGCCCACCGTATACAAAGATACACATACTTTGATCCAAGCATGCGACGGTTGTCAAAGAGCCGGGAACATCTCATCCAAAAATGAGATGGCTCAAAAGGGCATTCAAATTTGTGAAATCTTTGATGTATGGGGAATAGACTTCATGGGCCCATTTCCTAACTCATTCGAAAATAAATACATCCTTGTAGTAGTTGATTACGTAGCTAAATGGGTAGAAGCACAAGCTCTTCCCACTAACGATGCTCGAGTGGTTGTAAGATTTCTGAAAAGGTTATTTTCACGATTTGGCACTCCAAAAGCCCTAATCAGCGACAAAGGTACCCACTTCTGTAACACTCTGATGAACAAGGTCTTAGCACGATATGGGGTTCACCATCGACTGGCAACACCATATCACCCTCAGACCAGTGGGCAAGTGGAGGTCTCGAATCAAAGAATAAAAGGATTTTAGAAAGAAATGTAGGAATGAATCGCAAAAATTGGGCAGAAAAGTTAGATGACGCCTTGTGGGCCCTCAGGACGGCTTACAAAATCCCCATAGGAACAACACCCTTCAAACTCGTTTACGGGAAGGCATGTCATCTACCAGTAGAATTAAAACACAAAGCCTACTGGGCTCTCAGAGCAGTGAACTTTGACCAACGTCCGCCGACGTAAACCGGGTACATCAAATTCGTGAGCTCGAGGAACTGAGAACATTGGCTTATGAAAATTCATGGTCTTATAAGGAAAAAACTAAACGCCTGCACGACGCCCATTTGAAAAGAAACAAACATTTCAAACAGGCGACCGTCAACTGTTATACAACGCTCGTTTACATCTTTTCCCAGGAAAACTGAAATCTCGATGGACAGGTCCATACATAGTCGAATAAGTTTTTGACAATGGGACAGTTGAAATTTCAAATTCAAATGGCCAAAAGTTCAAAGTAAAAGGACATCGATTAAAGCCATATACGATGGTCCATTTGAAGAAGTTCTGGAGGTATTAACTCTCCAACTCCCTGAATAGGAAATAAAGGACACAAGGTCTGGCCAAGACCTTCACAAAACTAGGCCTTGTATATAATTATCTTTTATAATTATAAAAAAAAAATTTTATAAACCACGAGGGCGTGCTCCCAAAAGCACGGTCCCGTGCCAAAAATCACGGACCGGCATCTTCGGTGTAAAAATCTCAGTCAGAATGGTTTGTAACAGAATTTTCAGAACAAAAACACGGGCCTTGCTTCCAAAAGCATGGGGCCGTGATTGGCTTGCTGGTTGGCTATAAAAGGCACCTTGTGTCATTGCATTCCTTGCACCAACCAAAACCAAACTAATAACCTCTGAAAATTCAACATGCCAACTGAGATGAGTGAAACAATCCCCGTTTCCAAAAACCCGAGAAACGATGCCCGCCATGTTTCCAAAATCGAGCTTCTCTTGAAACTTCAAGAACTCGGAACTCACCGAAATGAATATCCTTGCTGAGATGCGTCTCGTTCAACTCACCGAATCAGTGGAAAATATGAAAATGGAACTCCGAGACATCAATGAACAACTCCAGTTTCAAGTTCTCGGTTTCACGTACTTTCCACCATCGGGACCATTCGGAAGAGGAGAGCCTTTCGGAGAAATCTAGGAAACTTAACTTTCTGTTTTTATTTGTAAACAAGTGCATTAAGCACAATGTGTTAGGACTTCGGGCTTAACCCGAATATTTTCTTATTTCTAGGAAAACCGGGCTTATCCCGTAACTGTTCTTGGACCTTTTTAATTTTAATGAAAAGTAATTTTTAGATGACCAACTTTCTAAATTATCATGCTAAACGTCATTCTAAGAATTCCGAATCTCGCATCTTGCTGAAAAATTACAAGAAAATTTCACCGTAACAATAAGCACGGGCCGTGCTTCCCTAAGCACGAAGCCGTGATCACCCCAGAATCTTCAGCATGATACGCGCTGACTCCGTACAATTCTCTGACTCAGAAACATTTATTCCCATAGCAACACGGGGCCGTGCTTTTGAAAGCACGGTGTCGTGTTCAACTTTCCAGTCTCTATATAATGCATGCATAAACTCACTATTCCATTCACACCAAACACAACTTACCTGAATGGAAGGAAAAAGGGTTGAATGGAGGCCAGTAAGAAAGGGGAAACAACATGAATCCTCCTCATACCTTGAGGAGGAGGTCATGAGACTCCAATGCATCATAAGAGATCAAGTTGAGAGCAACAATCAAACCGAAGTTCGCATAGTCGAGTTAATTAACAAAGTCGACCTGCTTATGTTCAAAAACTTCCATGTTGTGGATGGCCACCACAAAGATGTGGCTTCCAAACTCAACTTTCTCAACCGAGAAATCGCTACGCTCAACAAAAAGCTTAATGAACTTTAGGAAGCCAAACGAGCACCACAACACATTCAGGACTTATTCGGAAGTGGTGGTCGTTGAAGTTCTGACTTTGTTTCATGTTGAAGTGGTTCCTGCTAGTACTATGTGTTAGGATCGAGAATTGTTGTTGTACTTTTCATTTTCTCTATGTTTAATTATGTCTTTAGTTTTATGTTTAACGTTTTAATGAATTTTAGGTTTTTTAATTACTGTCTAAAACTAACCAGAAAATAAAACCAGTTAAAAAATGAACCAGCTCAAAAAAAAAAAAAACAAAATTCAAAAAGGATACTTTCTGCATCATGCAGCACGGTACCGTTCCTCTTAAAGGCACGGCGCCGTGCTTTTGGTCCCAGAGCAGTTACGACTTTTAAATTATTAAAATAACTTTTCCCAAACACCAACCCTAACATTCACTACGTTTCTGGACCAAAAACCGCCGACCATCCAATAGTTCACTAAATTCTTCATCAACTCTTCAATTCGAAACCCAAGGTATGTTAATTTAACAATTGCATTGTTCAAATTCATCATTCTAGGTTTAGTTTAACCCTAAAATCTCTCGAATCGACCAAATCGGGTCTAAACCCGAAAAGGATATGGGTTATTTTGCTAGTATAAGATGAATAGATTGTTGAATGCTTGATGGTTAGGGTTTAATTGAAAAGGAATAATTCGGGTTTTGGGTATTGGCATAAACACTCGACAATACAATAAACCTAATTGTTATAACCGGTTGGAAACGAGGGTTCGAGTCTGAGTAAGGTAGAAATCAGTATTAAAAACACGAGCCGTGCCCAAAAATACACGAATCGTGGTCAACCAAAAGTCAAAATCAAAAGAAACTGAAACAGTAGCAACAGCACGGTACCGTGCTTTTGGAAGCACGCCGCCGTGATTTGCTCTCTGTTCCATCAAATTGAATTTTTTTTACGAATTTTAACTAATTCAGGTGTAAATTGCAGATGGCTGAGTACGGAGAAGATGTTCATTCATTTCTAGTCTTCCCAAACTGCAAAACAAGGGACCGACAAGCGAATACAAGATTAACTTATCTTAACCACAAGTATCCAGAAGCTAACTTCTACGCATGTGAAGATACTCTGAGACACGTCAACCAATGGAACCATTATGAGAACATTGTGAGAGGACCATGGAGACGGGTTTTTGGTCGAACAGGAGAAGTGGTGATAGAACTGACAAAAGAATTCTTGGCCTCGTTCAATATAAAAAAGAAGAAGTTTGACATATGGGATGAAGAGGCAATCTAGTTTCGATGTGGGGGTACATGGCGAACAACTTCTGTCACCCAACTAGGAGTTGATCTGGGAATTTACACAACCGAGGAAACTGACTCAGACATCTGGTTTAACGCTAAAACAACATTTAAAGATGAAGACGATGATGATGAAGCTGAAACAGGTGACACAAGGGCAGAGGCTTGGGAACAGTTGAGTTATGGTACAACAGAGTATAATGCAAGCGTTCCAAAAAGTTCAGCACTACGTGACCCACTCATGAGGTACATCCGCCGTTTTCTCAGTCACACCGTCACAGCTTGAGGTCAGAGTGAAGGGGGTTGTCAACCTAAGGGATCTTTGGGCATTATACTGCATGAAAAATGACATAGCATGCAATATCACAATGCTATTCTGCAAACTCTTCGTGACAAATGCAATTGCTCGAGGAAATACCCCGATCTTCGGTGGTCCTTGGATCTACAACCTTTACAGAGCCTACAATGCAGACACAGAAGGAACCCGAAGCCCAGACCCGATAGCTCTCAACCTTGATTACTGTGAAAGCATGAAAATGGTTCAGCAAATTAACCCGAATGTGTGGAGGTTTTATGATAAGTGCAACTAGGTTTGGGATCCGGAAGACCCGGCAGAGATGATGATACAGGATGTGCCCGAGAGAAGGACATCACCACCCAGACAGAGCCTCCGCTGAACTTACCATCAGAGAGGAGGCCCATCTTCATCAGGGGTCGACCCTAGCTCGTCACATGACAGCCGATACTCTTTGGAGGGTATATATGGACTTATTGATCAATTCTCAACTAACACTATCGCCTCATTTAACAGGATAACAGAGCAGATGGCTGCCTCTGACGCACAACGAGCAGCTGAGTATGAAGAAACGAGGTGAGAGATTGAACGATTGGGCTATCACATGGACAGGCAGTGGGGACCATTTGACCCGGACACAGGTAACTGATAACTGGCGACACTGGTAGGTCGGGCACGGGCATGGGGTTGGTAGTATCTTATGACATTATTATTATGTGTGTTTTAAACATTTTAGTTTCTGTCGTACTTGTTTGTTTGTTTATTTGTTGGTTTGGACACTTTTATGGACGTGGGTGCCAAAGACACTATGGTAGCTACTAATTTAGCCCGATACGGTAAGGGATGGATGATTCCATACCCAATTTTCAGCAGTTTATGCTTGGTTGTTTGTGGTTGTTTGCAGTTTAATATTATACATGTACAAAAACAGGAAAACGGAAGATAAACAGGGGACACTCTGTTGAAATTTCGTTAACCCGTAGGGAAGTAACTCTCCATTTTAACCCGTAATACTCAATTAATATTTTTATATTTTCATGAATCATTTCACATTGAGGACAATGTGAGATTTAAGTGTGGGGAGGGGAATTACTTGACCAATTGTTTGTTCAATTAATTATAAAAATTCTCTAAATCAACAAATATTTTTGCAGCAAACAAAGATTATTTTAAAACCTAAAGAGAAATTACAAGAAAATCTTTTGCAAATAACCAATCATTACTAAAAAAGTGAAAAAGTAAAAAGAAGTTTTGTAATATTGAGAATAAATTTATGCAAAATATGGCGTTAATACCCAGTTCCCCCGTTACTGTGAGATAAACCTCATGCCATATAAATATTTTTTCGGAAGCTTTGAGTAAGTCATATATTTCGTGTGAGTTAGAACTTGTCGCAATTATTCATTTCAAGACCGCACGAAACGTTGTATAGGAAGAAGGTAATATTGACACAATCCCATCAAACCAATTACCAAATTACAAAACCCAAAAACCATAACCAAAAACGCAATGAAGAGAAAAGCAAAAAGATATGAATGATGCTTAGGTTGCGGAAACTGGTCCCACGAAGGAAGATGTAGAAAAATTCAAACTCAATCTCAGCACGAATATACCGAACTAATGAGAGTGGGGGCTATTAGGCTCATAGCCGAACGATCCATTAGAATTGGAAGTTATGTTCAGAACTGGATTGAGGAAGAATTGATCCACATCCTCGATAAAACTGGTCTTGACGATCTGACCTTAAAAGAGTCATTAGGTATATATATATATATATATATATATATATATATATATATATATATATATCACCGGAGAAAAGGAGCTAACCATTGAAGACATCTCAAGACTCCCGACAATCAGTAAAAGTTGTATTTACTATCCTCATTAACCCTTGAACTACCACAAAATACCAAATCCCTACTCACACAAAACCAACCCATTTTACCTTCTAATCTATGCAACCCTTAAAAAAAGTGGGTGGAGATTTGAACTTGTTACAAGATTATTTATCACAGGTTGCATTTTGACTAAGAGCGTTCACATACATACATCACAGGTATGATCAGATATAAAACCGAGTGTGAGTGAACATTGTGAGAACGTGACGTTTTGCATAAATGGAAGCTCATAAAAACAAAAGTTCCTTCTTATTTATCACTAACATAAAATTGGTTATTTTGTTTCATCTCCTTGGAGCTCACTTAAGGGACGGTAATAATCTAAGCTTGTTTTTTTTAGAGGATATTTATAAGAAGATTGCTTGAGGATAATCAATGTTCAAGTTTGGGGATGTTTGATGTACATAGAAATATACATCTTTTCGGCATCAAATAATCTCTAAAAACTGTAATTTCTATCAAATAACATAACATAAAAGACTACTTATCTTAATAAAATATAATTGTAGGTGAAACCAAGCCCCAAACGAAGAAACAAGAAAAAGACGAAGAGAAAACAGAAGAAAACACAAGAAAAACAAAGAAACATGCCCCCATGCCTCAAGAAACACGCCCCCATGCTTTTGAACACAAGAAACAATTAGGATCTCAAGACGCAGCAACACCTATGATGTAAGAATAATAGACTTACATCACGATATCTTTTTCTTCCTCATTCTTATTTTGGTGACAAAATCTGGAAGCAAAAGCACGGGGCCGTGCCTCTCAACCACGAGGCCGTGGACGTTAACACAAAAAAAGGCAAAAAAAGAATTACCACATGTCACTAAAATCACGGGACCGTGCATCAGCAAGCACGGGGCCGTGGTCACCTTTCAGAAAATACAAAACAAATCTGGCACATATCATAAAAATACACGGGGGCGTGCTTACGTCAGCACAGGGCCGTGCCTCACATTCCATATTGCCTTTAAATAGTGGCTCATGTTGCATTCATTTGGTGTGCCTTGAAAAGAATTCTATCCGGTACTAACACTCACATAGAAGATTTAGTGAAGAGTTTGAAGGCTTGGAGGTCATCACCATCAACCATCATCATCAACCATCATTACCATCATTAAGAAGGAAGCTTCATCTACATTTGGTTAGATTGTTCCAAGTTTAATCATGTATTTGTTATCATCATTCATCTTAATGTTTATCACCTTGCTCATTATGAGCTAAACTCCTTTTACCATCTAAAATCTATGAAGAAGCTTTGTTTTACTTGATAATTATACATGTAACGATTCCGGCAAAATCAGGTATACCCTAACCGGTATATACTATTTATGTGTTATTTAATAATGAATATATGAATTATAATGCGTTTGTACGAGTATGTATGATTCACAGTACGAATTATACTCGATTATACAGTTAATCGTATTGGAAATACGATTAACCGATTAACGGTTGTTGAAGCCGGAACGAATCGAGGATTACATTATAGACGAGATATATGATATTTAGTGATGTTTACGAAGTATTATAGCTTCGGGATAAGTGAATTAAAGCACAGAAAAAGAATTTTCGATTTAATGGTACGTCGGTACGTTAAACGAAACCTTTAATACCAAACCGAGCAAGAGACAATCGATCAAGCCAAAAAAGATACGCAATTATTAATAATATGATGTTTTAAGTTAATAAATGTCATGGTTTAAGTTTTTAAAGTTTTTAAATCGGTTTTATATAAATTTCATTTTTAAGCCGAAAACGACCGTTTTAGCCTCGTTTTAAGCTAAATTAAACATTTAACCGAAAAACGAACTGTACCAGATTATCCAAAACATTATCCGGATTTCCAAAATCCAAATGAGTGGCTAGAAATGGAAAGGTGGGTCCCACCCCACCTCCCCTTGAGTTCCGATCGGCTTGGGGGTATATCCCCTAGCCTTTTGTTATTTTTTTTAAAACAAGCATTCAAGATCTTACTCTCCTCTCCACATTATGAACTAAAAACCCGGAATTGTAGCAAGAAAAGCAAGGTAAAAATCGAGTTATTTACGTGTTCATCTTCTTTTCTTGAGTTTATTTGCAATAAAATGAGGTTTCAAGTGAAAAAGGGTGAAAACCCGAGATGAAAACCAATTCTTGCATGATCAAGTGATGTATACGGGTTATACAAGGGATCTTGGTCCAAGAAAGGAGTTAAACGAACCAAAAACGAATTTTTACGGTTTAAACTTTAGTTTTGAAACAATAACCGAAACTATAGTGTAAGAGGCTTGATGGTGAGTGTAACTTGCTTGGTATTGTGGTATGTTCGTTGTAGGTTCTGTATTTAGAGGTAAATAAGGAGTAAAGACGAGTTTGTAGCTTGTAGTGGCGGTAAACAAAAGGTATATTCGGTTTATGTTCGGTTATGAGTGTTTTGGACAGATTGTGGTACATTTAGAGTTAGGCTACGAAACTTCACAGAGATGATCTACACATGAAAATATGAGATCTGTGAAAATTTGGAAATTTTTGGATAAAGGATGAATATTTGGTGAATTTAATGCTCGGTTTTGGCTAAAAATGGTGAAAAATACTTAAATATCATGATAAATTCTGGAAAGTTCCAGATGAGCTTTTTATAACATGTAAAAGTCACACACAAAATTTTAGGTCAGTTGGAGAAGTCAAAGTAGGATTTTCGGTTAAACGAGTTCTAGGGTTTTCTAGCTCGGTTTTAGTGAAAATGGCATGTAAAAAGATATTTTGGTTCTGGAAAAATTACAGGGGACTATGTGGATGGCAGGGGTCATTCAGGAAAAATTTGGGATTTTTCTACGGTCGTTTGGTATTTACGACATATTTAGTGTTTAAATGGTGTTTAAAAATAGATAAATAAATTTTAAATATAAAAATTAATTCTGGAAATATTTTTATAAAATTCCCCACTGTCAAAAAGTGATTTTTGCAAAATTTCAAGATCCGAGATTAAACGGATAATTATTTGTGCAAAACAAACTTTTAAAGTTTAAAACGCGTAAACCGGTAAAGTTCGCCTAAACGAGCTGACTGGTGTATAAAAACCCTAAAAATGAACTATTTTCATATAACTGAGTTAAACAGGTAAAAATAAATCATCCGAAAATAATTCGGATGATTTGGGTAATTTTATCCGATTTAATAGTTTCCGGTGCACTAAAGACGGAAACGGGTCCCGCGGCCAATCGGGGCGTCTAAACCGAGCTCTAATTTCACAACTTTAATTAAATTATCAGTCAACAACTATTTTCGGGTCGTGTGTGACCAAACTCATTTTTGAAACGTAAAAACGGATAACCGTGCTAGGCACGCAAAACGGGGAAAACGAACTAATAGTAATTTTAACTATTGAACTCTAAATGATATCAAAATCTGAGTCCGGAGAAGTGTTTCTGGGTTAACATTGCCCCCAGAAAGGGTACAGTACTGGGTTAACAGTGTCCCCAGATGTACCGGTTAACACGGTTAAAGTTATATTAATAGTGATTGTATAGTAACGAACTTAGGGATCGTATTACAGATCCGGATTAGTAGCTGCGTACTGTGTTACCTACTTGCTTGCGAAAGGTGAGTTTCACGAGCCCCTTTTTCTGAATTGTTTTTAAATATTTTCTCGGGGCGGGAAGCATGTTATTATCAAAATGTTTAATTACATACTGAACGCATGGATTTGCGTGTATTTATATATATTTTATTGTACGGGAATCGTACGGAAATGTACTAAGATGGTAATTGTCTGAGTTGCTAACATTGTAAGGCCCCGTAACACGAGTGATTAGCTAAAAGCCAGTAGAGTGTGAATAGTACTATTGGTCTGACAAACCCAACTGGTCCGGCATGGATTTGCTGATGTTTCCCAGCCAGTTGCACATGTCTATTTTGTTGTTATTTATTTTTGCTATGTAATGTTAGGCATAGCGGTTTGGGGCAGGTTCGTGGGCGGAGTATGCCACGAGGTTGTATGTGGATAGTCAGAGGTTTCACTTGTGGGCTCAGCATAATTACATCGCTAATATATGATTATTATAATGATTTGTCACTGTTTATTTAAATTATTGAAACTCACCAACTATTCGTAGTTGACCCGTTTTCTTTACATGCTTTCTAGGTACCCCCAAACTGGAATAATTGCTACATGCTTGACGATGCGTGCTTTTTGTGGAAGCTTAATGATCTTTTTTTTTTTGTATTATATATGTTAATGTACTGTTGGTAAAACTTATGTGCTAACGCCTAGATGGTAACTAAACTCGGAACAATGTAATATGGTGTAAATTAATGTAGTGATGTTTTCTTTATAAGCGATGCTGTTGATATCAAGTCTGTTGCATCCCGTTTAGGTTTCCGCTGCGGTTACGGGGTGTTACAGAACTTGGTATCAGAGCCATTGGTTATAAAGAATTAGGATGTCTTTAAAAGATACCTAAAATATAACCAGTAGCTCAAGTATTATAGGATCTGAATATCAACTAATAATTTATAATGACGAGATCTGGATGAACTTGGATGGACAAGTGAGTTATTAAGGTCCGGAACATAATAACAGACTTGTCCGCACGAGGGAATTCAGGGGAAGTCACGGGGAACATTAATAGGTAAAACCGGCAACATATGTGTAAGTATATGATAATATGTTTATGTGACAAAGTTGTATAAGTATGTGTATATTAATTATGATTTACAGTATGGAAGAAACTATATGTTTGCTAACTTGTGTACAGGTAAGGATGTCGAGGTCACGAAGTCTGTCAGTGGAGGAGGACCCGGAGGAGGCCAGTTCCGGGAACTCTAGGAGCTTACGCCTAGCATCCAGCACTGAGCCTAGTGAGACTAGCCGTAGGAGTACTAGCCTGTCCTCCCCTACTAGGGTTGCCAGATCCCCTACCCCACCCGCACCACAGGCCACCCCTACCCCTCCCAGACCCGGATCCCGCCTCACGGCGCGGATCAGTGTCCCCTATGTCCCACCTACCTCTACCCCACCCAGACCTACTTTCCACAGGGGCGAGTCCTCCCGCCCCCAGCCCGAGCCTGTGCCTCCACCCGTGTGGGGTACCCCTAGGCTGGAGAGGGATGAGCGTCCCTCCTCCGAGGCTGCATGGCTCCGAGTGCTCACCGAGCAGGTGGTTGAGCACACCATCGCCTTGACGGTGGGGATCCAGAGGAGGAGACACTTGGCGGACTGCGTACTGGACAGCCAGTACGCGATTGGCCAGCTGAGGAGGGAGGGCGCATACTCCCAGTGGATGATTGACCGGATGGAGACACGGATCCGGGGTTTGCTGGCGGTGTTGGTGGTGATGGTGGCAGTGTTGGTGTGGTTGGTATACCATCATGCTTAGTTATGTTAGGGTGGTAGTAGTCAGGGTCCGCTTTTTGATACTCTGTGTAAGAAGTTAGTGGCGATGATAACATAGAGTGAATCTTGGGTAGTTATAGTACAGCCACTAGCCCATAGGGGGTCTCTTTTGGGGATATCATTGTAGATACTTTTGGTGTATCATTCAAGCACTGACCCATAGCGGGTTATGTCGAAATGATGCCGATGTAGGACTGATGTATGAAAACTTAATCTATGTGATGATGTTTATGTAATATGTACTGATGTTTATCAATGAATGGAATGTGTGTTGTGTATCAAGATTGAAATTTGTATTAATTATATGTATTTTTCTTAATGTTGTGTAGAATGGCACCAAAACGGTCAGCTCGAATGTCAGAAGTGGATGTGGATCGTCTGATTGCTCGACAGTTAGAGGCAGCGATACCGGATATAGTATCGCGCATCGCCGCTAGTATTAACAATACGACCAATCCAGACCCTGCGAGCAATCAAACGACCACCAATAATGATGGGGAACAAAATGTTAACCCTCCACCGAACGGTAACCCGATTCCCAGTAATGACGCACCGCCTAGGGTGGTCATTACAGACAGTAATGGCCCTATACCTAGTGTAGAAACGAACCGCACTAAACCGACTCCTGCAACAAAGGGATGTTCAATTAAAGATTTTATGTTGTGCAAGCCCCTAGAATTTAGCGGGTCTGAGGGACCAAATGGGTTGGTTAAGTGGATTGAGAAAATAGAGTCTGTTGTGAACATCAGCAAATGCCCTGAGGATTACGTTGTTAAGTATGCTACCTGCACGTTCACGGACCATGCCTTGACATGGTGGAACACAATAGTGCAAACTCGCGGTCAGGCAGCGACAAACCGCATGACCTGGGCAGAGCTCAAGGCCCTTGTACTGGAACATTTCTGCCCGAAAAACGAACTGCAGAAGTTAGAAAACGAATTGTGGAACCTGGAGATGCAGGGGGCAGACCACTTGGGTTATACGAACCGATTTAATGAATTGTCGCGATTGGTGCCATGGTTGGTCACCCCAGAGTCAAAGAGGGTTGAGCGCTATATATGGGGACTAACTCCAGTAGTAAGGTGTATAGTCAACTCTGGGGGACACAAGACGTTTGAGGGTGCGGTGACGCAAGCTGGTATCGTCACATACGATTTCGTGAGGAGTGGGTCACTGAAGGTGGCAGGAGAGTCCGCTGGGGGAAAACGGGGTACGTATGACAATAGGATCCAGGAGAAGCAGCAAAATAAACGTGCTAGGCCCGCTGCCCAGAACTACGCCATGACTAGTTCAGGCGGAAGGCAAGAATCGCAGAAAGGGACGTTCCCTAAGGGTGGGAAATGCGGTTACCAGCATGGTGGCGAGTGCAAGGGGGTAGTGTGCCACCGGTGTGGCAGGAATGGGCACTACGCACCGAGTTGTAGGACCAACCTAAACAGTCTGAACCGACAACCGCAACCTATCTGTGCGCAGCCACATAGGACCCAACCAGCCCGACAACAAAACCCACAAGGAAACCAAATGATGACCACCAGCCGTGCTTGCTTTGAATGCGGCAGCACAGACCACTTCAAGAGATACTGTCCGAAACTGAACCAGGGAGGAAATGGGACGCAAACCGTGGGTCAGGCATCGTCTAATCCGGCGAGAGGCCGAGCATTTGTGATGGGGGCGAACGAAGCACGCCAGGACCCCAGCGTAGTGACAGGTACATTCCTCGTCTCTGATCATTACGCTTCTGTATTATTTGATACGGGCACCGATAGAAGTTTTGTCTCCGTTCAGTTCCTATCGATAGCAAACCTTCCGATTAGTGAAACCATAGAACCTTATACCGTAGAAGTCGCTAACGGTAAAACCATGATAGTTAATCAGATAGTTTGGAATTGCCCTTTTATTCTGAACGACCAATCCTTCCTGATTGACTTATTACCGGTAGAATTAGGTCGTTTTGACGTAATAGTGGGAATGGATTGGTTAGCACGTAACAAAGTGGAAATAAACTGTGAAAAGAAAATCGTCAAGATCCGGGTGTCGGATGACGAAGAGGTGTTAGTGCAAGGAAAGAAGTCGGGCACAATGATACCATTTATATCCCACCTCAAGGTGTTAAAATATATACGCCAGGGATGCGTGGCGTATCTAGCGAGTTTGACGGCCACAGATTCTGAGGAGAAACGGGTGGATGATATCCCGGTGGTACGCGAATTTCCACAAGTTTTCCCAGAAGAACTTCCTGGATTACCGCCAACCCGACAGGTCGAATTCAGAATCGATTTAATACCTCAAGCTGGCCCTGTTGCTAAAGCACCCTAACGACTTGCACCGTCCGAGATGCAAGAATTATCCAATCAGTTGCAAGAATTGTTGGATAAAGGATTTATACGTCATAGTCATTCCCCGTGGGGTGCACCTGTATTATTCGTGAAAAAGAAGGACGGGAGCCTTAGAATATGCATTGATTACAGGGAGTTGAACAAGTTAACAATTAAAAATAGGTACCTTCTTCCCCGAATTGAGGATCTGTTTGACCAGCTTCAAGGTGCGAGCTGTTTCTCAAAAATCGATCTTAGATCGGGATACCATCAGGTTAGAATTCAGGAAGAAGATATCCCAAAAAACCGCATTCCAGACTCGATACGGCCATTACGAGTTCTTAGTTATGCCTTTCGGACTAACAAATGCGCCGGCAGTGTTCATGGACCTCATGAATCGAGTCTGTAAACCCTACCTCGACAAATTCGTCATCGTGTTTATTGACGATATTTTGATCTACTCGAAAAGTAAAGAAGAGCACGAGCAACACCTAAGAATAATTTTAGAGCTTCTGAATCAGGAAAAGTTGTATGCAAAATTCTCCAAGTGTAACTTCTGGTTACAAGAAGTACAATTCCTCGGTCACGTTGTAAACCATCAAGGGATACACGTTGATCCGAGTAAGGTTGAAGCAATTAAGAATTGGCAAGCGCCTAAATCGCCAAAGGAAATCCGCCAATTCTTAGGCTTAGCTGGATATTATCGTCAATTTATAGAGAACTTTTCCAGCATCGCCCAACCTTTAACTCTCCTGACTCAAAAGGATCGAAAGAATGAATGGGGAGAAGAGCAGGAGAAGGCGTTTCAAACGTTAAAGCAAAAATTGTGCCAAGCGCCGATTTTAAGTCTCCCCGATGGAGACGATGGTTTTGTCGCGTATTGTGACGCATCGCGTAGAGGGTTAGGATGCGTGTTGATGCAGAATAATAAGGTTATAGCCTATGCTTCCCGACAGATAAAAGTACACGAGAAAAATTACACTACTCACGACTTAGAACTGGGAGCGATTATCTTCGCACTTAAAATCTGGAGACATTATCTCTACGGTACGAAGTGCACCATCTTCACCGATCATAAAAGTTGGCAGCACATATTCGATCAGAAAGAACTGAATATGAGGCAACGAAGATGGGTCGAGTTGTTAAGCGATTATGACTGTGACATCCGTTATCACCCCGGCAAGGCTAACGTCGTAGCCGATGCCTTGAGTAGGAAAGATCGGGTTAAGCCATTGCGAGTGCGAGCACTGGGGATGATAGTCCAGTCGAATCTTTCGGACCTGATTCGAGTCGCTCAACGTGAGGCGTTGAAAGAGGAACAATTAGAAAAGGAGGGACTTTACGGCGATGAGAAGAATTTCGAACAGCGCGTGGACGAAATTCTCTATTTCAAAAATCGGGTTTGGATCCCGACCCTCCATGACCTTCGTGAATTAATCATGGACGAAGCGCATTGATCTAAGCATAGCTTACCACCCTCAGACCGATGGTCAGTCTGAGAGGACCATCCAAACCCTGGAGGATTTGCTTCGTGCATGCATACTGGATTTTAAGGGAAATTGGGATCAACATCTTCCACTCGTTGAATTTTCCTATAATAACAGTTACCATAGCAGTATAAAGGCAGCGCCTTACGAAGCATTGTATGGTCGGAAGTGCCGATCACCACTCTGCTGGACTGAAGTGGGCGACACTCAGGTTATTAGTTCAGACCTGGTCCAGGAAACGACCAGCAAAATCCTTGAAATTAGGAACAATCTGAAGGCCGCGCGGGATCGGCAGAAGAGTTATGCCAATACCCGTAGAAAACCGTTGTCGTTTGAGAAATGTGATAAAGTGTATTTGAAGGTATCACCTTGGAAGGGTGTAGTCAGATTTGGAAAGGCGGGGAAGTTAGCCCCGAGATATATTGGACCATTCTATATTACTGCAAAAATTGGTTCCGTAGCATACCGATTAGAACTACCCGATGAACTGAGTGCAGTTCACAACGTGTTTCACGTATCGAACTTGAAAAGATGTCTGGCGGATGAGACATCGGTGTTACCTTTAGAGGGTGTCCAAATAAGTGATAAGCTCAATTTCGTAGAGGAACCCATAGAAATAGTAGACGGGAAAATCAAGCAGCTTAGACACAATAAGATTTCGTTGGTCAAAGTTAGATGGAATTCGCATCGAGGCCCAGAATATACATGGGAATGAAAGGACAAATTCCGGAAGAAATACCCCTACCTATTTCCTCAAAAGGAAGTAGTCGACGCGTAAAATTTCGAGGACGAAATTTTGTTTTACGGGGGGAGAATGTAACGATTCCGGCAAAATCTGGTATACCCTAACCGGTATATACTATTTATGTGTTATTTAATAATGAATATATGAATTATAATGCGTTTGTACGAGTATGTATGATTCACGGTACGGATTATACTCGATTATACAGTTAATCGTATTGGAAATACGATTAACCGATTAACGGTTGTTGAAGCCGGAACGAATCGAGGATTACATTATAGACGAGATATATGATATTTAGTGATGTTTACGAAGTATTAAAGCTTCGGGATAAGTGAATTAAAGCACAGAAAAAGAATTTTCGATTTAATGGTACGTCGGTACGTTAAACGAAACCTTTAATACCGAACCGAGCAAGAGACAATCGATCAAGCAGAAAACGATACGCAATTATTAATAATATGATGTTTTAAGTTAATAAATGTCATGGTTTAAGTTTTTAAAGTTTTTAAATCGGTTTTATATAAATTTCATTTTTAAGCCGAAAACGACCGTTTTAGCCTCGTTTTAAGCTAAATTAAACATTTAACCGAAAAACGAACTGTACCAGATTATCCAAAACATTATCCAGATTTCCAAAATCCAAATAAGTGGCTAGAAATGGAAAGGTGGGTCCCACCCCACCTCCCCTTGAGTTCCGATCGGCTTGGGGGTATATCCCCTAGCCTTTTGTTATTTTTTTAAAACAAGCATTCAAGATCTTACTCTCCTCTCCACATTATGAACTAAAAACCCGGAATTGTAGCAAGAAAAGTAAGGTAAAAATCGAGTTATTTACGTGTTCATCTTCTTTTCTTGAGTTTATTTGCAAGAAAATGAGTTTTCAAGTGAAAAAGGGTGAAAACCTGAGATGAAAACCGATTCTTGCATGATCAAGTGATGTATACGGGTTATACAAGGGATCTTGGTCCAAGAAAGGAGTTAAACGAACCAAAAACGAATTTTTACGGTTTAAACTTTAGTTTTGAAACAATAACCGAAACTATAGTGTAAGAGGCTTGATGGTGAGTGTAACTTGCTTGGTATTGTGGTATGTTGGTTGTAGGTTCTGTATTTAGTGGTAAATAAGGAGGAAAGACGAGTTTGTAGCTTGTAGTGGCGGAAAACAAAAGGTATATTCGGTTTATGTTCGGTTATGAGTGTTTTGGACAGATTGTGGTACATTTAGAGTTAGGCTACGAAATTTCACAGAGATGATCTACACATGAAAATATGAGATCTGTAAAAATTTGGTAATTTTTGGACAAAGGATGAATATTTGGTGAAATTAATGCTCGGTTTTGGCTAAAAATTGTGAAAAATACTTAAATATCATGATAAATTCTGGAAAATTCCAGATAAGCTTTTTATAACATGTAAAAGTAACACACAAAATTTTAGGTCAGTTGGAGAAGTCTAAGTAGGCTTTTCGGTTAAACGAGTTCTAGGGTTTTCTAGCTCGGTTTTAGTGAAAATGGCATGTAAAAAGAGATTTTGGTTCTGGAAAAATTACAGGGGACTATGTGGATGGCAGAGGTCATCCAAGAAAAATTTGGGATTTTTCTAAGGTCGTTTGGTATTTACGACATATTTAGTGTTTAAATGGTGTTTAAAAATAGATAAATAAATTTTAAATATAAAAATTAATTCTGGAAATATTTTTATAAAATTCCCCACTGTCAAAAAGTGATTTGTGAAAAATTTCAAGATCCGAGATTAAACGGATAATTATTTGTGCAAAACAAACTTTTAAAGTTTAAAACGCGTAAACCGGTAAAGTTCGCCTAAACGAGCTGACTGGTGTATAAAAACCCTAAAAATGAACTATTTTCATATAACTGAGTTAAGCAGGTAAAAATAAATCATCCGAAAATAATTCGGATGATTTGGGTAATTTTATCCGATTTAACAGTTTCCGGTGCACTAAACACTGAAACGGGTCCCGCGGCCAATCGGGGTGTCTAAACCGAGCTCTAATTTCACAACTTTAATTAAATTATCAGTCAACAACTATTTTCGAGTCGTGTGTGACCAAACTCATTTTTGAAACGTAAAAACGGATAACCGTGCTAGGCACGCAAAACGGGGAAAACGAACTAATAATAATTTTAACTATTGAACTCTAAATGATATCACAATCTGAGTCCGGAGAAGTGTTTCTGGGTTAACATTGCCCCCGGAACGGGTACAGTACTGGTTTAACAGTGTCCCCAGATGTACCGGTTAACACGGTTAAAGTTATATTAATAGTGATTGTATAGTAACGAACTTAGGGATCGTATTACAGATCCGGATTAGTAGCTGCGTACTGTGTTACCTACTTGCTTGCGAAAGGTGAGTTTCACGAGCCCCTTTTTCTGAATTGTTTTTAAATATTTTCTCGGGGCGGGAAGCATGTTATTATCAAAATGTTTAATTACATACTGAACGCATGGATTTGCGTGTATTTATATATATTTTATTGTACGGGAATCGTACGGAAATGTACTAAGATGGTAATTGTCTGAGTTGCTAACATTGTAAGGCCCCGTAACACGAGTGATTAGCTAAAAGCCAGTAGAGTGTGAATAGTACTATTGGTCTGACAAACCCAACTGGTCCGGCATGGATTTGCTGATGTTTCCCAGCCAGTTGCACATGTCTATTTTGTTGTTATTTATTTTTGCTATGTAATGTTAGGCATAGCGGTTTGGGGCAGGTTCGTGGGCGGAGTATGCCACGAGGTTGTATGTGGATAGTCAGAGGTTTCACTTGTGGGCTCAGCATAATTACATCGCTAATATATGATTATTATAATGATTTGTCACTGTTTATTTTAATTAGTGAAACTCACCAACTATTCGTAGTTGACCCGTTTTCTTTACATGCTTTCTAGGTACCCCCAAACTGGAATAATTGCTACATGCTTGACGATGCGTGCTTTTTGTGGAAGCTTAATGATCTTTTTTTTTGTATTAAATATGTTAATGTACTGTTGGTAAAACTTATGTGCTAACGCCTAGACGGTAACTAAACTCGGAACAATGTATTATGGTGTAAATTAATGTAGTGGTGTTTTCTTTATAAGCGATGCTGTTGATATCAGATGTGTCTGTTGCATCCCGTTTACGTTTCCGCTGCGGTTACGGGGTGTTACAATACAAGACAAGTGGTGTAGTCTAGTAAAGTACATGGTTATATTACAATTTTCTTTTGATGAGAAATGTTTCACCATCTTAAATCACTAATTCAAAGTTTGTGGTTGTGAATTCTATTGGCAATCGTTCATGATCGATTCATGTTCTTGAAAGATAGAAATACTTTGATACATTATCGAAACATGGATCCTTATATTGTACTTAAAAATGATGAGATATAAGTTATGATGTATTTCTCTAAGTCTTGGTAATCCGAAAATGGCTTTGCTTAGGATATCATTTTAGTTAAAGAAATCATATGTTAATTGAATGTGTAATTATAACCTACATAAATCAACCAAGGGGAGGTTGTGTGAGTTAACTACAACCACCCGAAGTTGTTAGAATTGGTATTTGAGAAATCGAAGTCAATCCTAATCTTTCTACTTTACGAAACTACTTGCCAACTTAAATTGATATCATTGAGGCGGCGTGACATTAGGAAAGGGTGGACTTTAAAATGCGCACGTTACCTCCTTAGTGCCAAACATGCTCACTTAAGGTTTAAGGAGCTATCTATCATATATTGCTACGGCAAGTTTATCACATGTCCAAATATTAATTATTAATGCTAAAATGGAGTGGATTCTTGATCTTAGATGGTAACCTTCGAATAATTGAACAACTCGTTTAGAATCTCTTGTCTTGGTCACCTATATATTATAAATAAGTATTTATATTTTATAAAAGTTCAAAAATTAACCTCAAATGATTAAAACCTTCGATTAAAGTAAAAGCAACGATTTATTATTAGAAACCTTTGTGTCCATGGATCGATACTTGGTTCTTACCAATACTATTATACATATACGATAGCTACACTTGCCTATTTTGTGTGTGTTTAGTCTTTGTAGAAATCACTTTTATAAATTTAAAACATGATCTTGTGCAAAAGTAAAATCATCTCATCCTTCATATTTTATACAAGCCGCGCACACGCACATCATATTTCGTTAAGGATGTTTAACGAACTAGACTTAAGTTATGTTCCCTCCTGATTCGTTAAGGATGTTTAACGAATCATTGGGTGATTCGCTAAGTTTATTATGTTTATTGTATGTAACGAAGTGGGTGGCTAGTTCGTTACGGAATGTGTAACAAACTAGACCCATCTTCTATATATAGTGGTTTCATTCCACTGTTAATTTAAAGTTTTGAGTTAAGATTATCGAACCCCTGCCGAATTTCTCACTCAATCTTCATCTAATATTATACATATACATATATACAATTAATACTATTACATATAACATTAATACCTAATCTTATAAGAGCATCATGAACTAGATCCGTTTTAGTTATAATAATCTATCAGATCTGAGATCTGTTAAGGTATTCTCAAGTGGTATTAGAGCTTTCGGTGTTCGATTGCTCTTGATTTGAGTGTTAATTCGTTATTAAGGACTGTTATTGTTATTTTTGTATAAGTTTGTGAACGGTTTGATTTTGAATCAAATTGGGTGTGAGTTGGACTTGGTATGGATTGAATTGGATTGGATTTGTGGTTGTTAAGGTATTGGTAAGGTGTGGTTAATAGGAATTGGAATTTGGATTGGTTTTGGATTGAATTGTGTTGGTTTGGTTTTGGCCGAAAACAGGGTATTAGATCAGGTCAAAATTTGTTTTGATATATGGTAATTTGAGTTCCGAGATGGTGTGATTTGGATTCGCGTTGTGTTTCCGAGTAGATTGATCGGTTATATGAACGACTTGGTTAAGTATTGATAAAGCATAACAAATTTAAGTTTTCGTTTGGTGTTCTTCGTTTTTCCAGAAATTTGGAAATTCCAGTTAAAGTTTTGAAGATCTTCATTGATACTTGAAAATTCGATAAAACTTTGTTAGTTCGTTAAGCACTGTTTATCAATTTGCTACCTAATTCGTTAATTGTCACACCCTCTAAATCCACTAACGGAGTTTTACCGTCAGAGGGTGTGAACTAACAGGATCGGATTCATTAGTTATAATCAAACCATAAAAACGTTTAAATGAAAATAAGTGCGGAAGCGTAAAAACCAAAAGACAAAAATTGCGTCACGCAGGACGACTTAAAACCCAATGATAACAGTTTAAAATAGTTTGCATAAACAAAAGCGTTTTCAAGCAATGCATGATCCTATACCGCGCGCCCGCCTCGGCTACCTGAGAATAACATACTAAAAGTGTCAACACGAGGTTGGTGAGTTCACAAGTTTATAGAAAATAAAGCGTTTAGCGTTTTGCATTCAGCGTTCAGCGTTTTGCGTTTAGCGTTTTGCGTTACCAGATAGTGTTAAATCAATTATATATTTATGGTAGCTAGCCTATAAAACAAGTATTACTAAGTGTTCGACACCGAAGCTGACTGTTTATCAAGTGCCTTGTCACCAGGTCATCCAGACCATGGTACGTGTTAGCTAAAATTACACCCGCTCGACCTCCAGTCGAGTTTAGCGTTGGGTGGGGTTTGTCAAACCCAGTAGTACTACTCAACAGTGACTCGCTATTCCAAATATTAACCGGTTCGATGTGTAGGACTTCAAATGTTTCGTTTGCCACTTAACCTTTACAAGTGATATATAATTTACTAACAAAATCTTAAATGCGTTTATCGGAGTATGTTATCTCCCCCAAGTGAAAAGCGTTTAAAACAGTTTAAAGGGGTAAGTGAAACTCACTGTTTGCGAAGAATTTCCCAAAATAAATCACCAAGATGCGCGTCACCGAAAAACTCTCTCTAACGTTCTAAAACAACAAAGAGATTTTTCTAAGTGTCGGAATATTATCGAGTCTCTAGACCCGGCACATAATACCTATGCACATAACATGTTTCGTGTTTCGTTCGTGAATCGTGTGTGACTTTAACAAGTGTTTTTGTGACACATCACATGTGTAAGCAATCATATACGTGTCATGTATTCATAACGTACATTACTAGCAATATTTCCCCGTAAGGGCAATTTGGTCAACACATAACAATTAACTAGCAACTATTCCCCACGAGGGCAATTTGGTCAAATCATTACAATCAATTAGCTATTATTCCCCGCAAGGGCATTTTGGTCAAAACACGACATTTATCTTGCAATCATTCACCTCAAGGGCAATTTGATCAAAACACGATAATAAATTAGCAAGTATCATGTTTCATGCAATTTCACAAAACTCAGCAGCTAGTTTCACCGAGACAGAAATCCTACTTGAAAGATTGTACTATTCTACTAATCATAGTATCTCAATTAATTCACCAAAAATCATCACAGAAGCATATATGTCTTAGGTTTCCAGAACATATTTTATTATATTTTTATTCCACATAGTTTTCTCACAATCATCAAATCATTAGAGCAAACTCATAACAGTCAAATTCATGCGCAACAGAATGTTATTTGCAATTCCCGTTAAACGAGAAATCCAATAAATGCAAGACCATTTGGGTTAGGTTCTTAAATCAATGAGTCAACTTCCAGAAGTGGAACCAACCCAATTGGTCTCGTAGTTCATGAGATATAACATTTACAACATAACCTAACAGCAGGTCTAACAGCTCAGCTTTGCACAACGTTTTTGTAAAATCATAAAAGTTAACATCTACTTGTCCAAAAATTACAAACTTATACTTTATAGAAACTAGACTCAATCTAGTTTACTGCAGTACCCACAATCTCAACCAACTTTCACGTTTACACTTCGTTACAGTCACTTAAACATCGTATACACATTCTGTCCAGAATCTGTTTGCATCCAAACTCAACATAATAACAATCTATGAACTATCATGCATCCATATAACCCTCTAGACTCCATAAACACCATCCATGAACATCAATTTCACATTACATACAAGATTAGGGTTTTTGTTTGAACTCAAATCATAGACACAACAATCAACATGTAACAACATCAATACTAGTTATCAATCATCATTGATTCAACAACAATCATGTTAGCTATGTACATACTCAAAATCGGCAGCCTAGGGTTTGTGGTTAACCCAACAAACATCAAAATCAAGCAACAAGAATGTAAAGGATGATCAATTATACCTTCCTAGCACCTAGTTCTTCAATCAAACACTTGATTTGATGGTTGAATGTGTGTATAGAGTGGACGGCAGCCAAGGGTTCACAAGGGAAGGAGGCCGATCGGACTTGAGGTTAATAATAAGGAGTTAGGGTTAAGTTATTAAGGTTATATTTATAGACATACAAGTTACACTCAAGTCCCTCCACTTCCAATTGTTGTTTTTCTAACTTAACTAACTTAGTTCTTGTTTCTTGTCTAGCATTACACACCATATAATCAAGTAACACATATGTTAACACATAATTATCCCATAATTATTATGTTGACGTTTTTCGTTTATTCCTCAATCGTTTGCGTCAACTCGTTTGCGTTTCGGTGCAAATCCCGAAAGACTACACATGTAGTAAGTGTTAAGCGTCATTTAAACCCTAGTTTAAATGTAATGAAGTATGCGTTATAGATTCAATGATCTTTAAGTTTGAATTGACGGAGTTGAGTTAACGGAGTTAACCTGAAATTGACGATTGTCACATCATTCCCATGTTAAAGAATTTTCGTCCCGAAAATTTGAGTCAAGTCGTGATGAGTGTCTGAAAAAGTAAGAAAAATTTTCGGTTTGTCATATCATCCCCTAGTAGAAAGAAATTTCGTCCCGAAATTTAATTCATACCTCCGGTGATGTCTGACGGTTTGCCGGGTTTCGCGGTTTTCTGTGTTTGGTTAGCCCTTCAAAAAGGTGAGGATACTTTTTCATCATTTGATCCTCGCGTTCCCACGTAAACTCCGGTCCACGTCTCGAGTTCCAATGAACTTTAACGATTGGAATTTTGCTGTGTTTGAGCGTTTTGGTTTCCCAATCCAAAACCTCGACTGGTTCCTCAATGAAACGTAACTGTTCATCAACTTGCAGTTCCTCCAAAGGAACTACTTGGGTTTCATCGGACAGGCATTTCTTCAAATTTGATACGTGGAATACATCGTGTACGCCACTGAGTTCCGTTGGTAGGTCCAGTCGGTACGCCCCCGGACCAACGCGCTCAGTTATCCGGTAGGGACCAACATATCGTGGGTTGAGTTTGTTTCGCTTACCAAAGCGAACCACACCTTTGCAAGGTGAGACTTTGAGTAACACTCGATCGTTCACTTGAAATTCGAGAGGTTTTCGGCGCTTGTCGGCGTAACTCTTTTGGCGATCTCGTGCTGCAGCCATGCGATTTAGGATTTGAACAATCTTTTCCGAAGTTTCGAGTACCAGTTCCGGACCAGTGATTTGGCTGTCACCCACCTCTGCCCAGCAGAGTGGTGATCGACACTTCCGTCCGTACAGCGCTTCAAACGGCGCTGCCTTAATACTTGCGTGGTAGCTGTTATTGTACGAAAACTCTACCAAAGGTAAGTGAGGTTCCCAACTTTTTCTGAAATCCGACACTCAGGCACGCAACATGTCCTCCAAGGTCTGAATAGTTCGTTCACTTTGCCCATCCGTCTGAGGATGATATGTTGTGCTCATATCCAGACGGGTGCCTAGTGCGCTCTGTAGCGACTTCCAAAAGTGCGAAGTGAAACGGGAATCTCGATCAGAAATGATTGAGACAGGCACTCCGTGTCTAGACACTACTTCCTTCATGTAAACACGAGTCAGTGTTTCCATTTTGTCCGATTCCTTAATCGCTAAGAAGTGTGCAGACTTAGTCAACCGGTCAACGATCACCCAGATGGTATCGCATCCCGTCGGTGTCTTAGGTAAACCCGTGATGAAGTCCATTGAGATGTGTTCCCATTCCCACATTGGGAGTTCCGGTTGTTGCAGTAGGCCAGATGGTTTCTGGTATTCTATTTTGACTCTCGCACAAGTCAAGCATTTGCTCACGTAGGTGGCAATGTCGGCTTTCATGTTCGGCCACCAGTAAAGTGCCTTTAAATCATGGTACATTTTATCTGAGCCAGGGTGGATAGAATATCAGGACTTGTGAGCTTCGTCCATCACTAGAGTTCTCAACTCTCCGTATCGTGGAACCCAAATCCGGTTCTCAAAGTATCGGACCCCGTCCGATCTGGTTTCAAGTTGCTTGTCCATGCCCCGCATGAGTTCCGATGGAAGATTGTCATCTTTCAAAGCTTCAAGTTGCGCATCGCGAATCTGATCGGGTAAGCTGGCATGAATCGTGAGTTGCAATGCTCGCACTCGTCTGGGTTTATCTGTTTCTTTTCTGCTGAGGGCGTCGGCCACTACATTGGCCTTGCCAGGGTGATACTTGATGGCACAATCGTAATCTTTGAGCAGCTCGACCCAACGGCGCTGTCGCATGTTCAGCTCCTTTTGATCGTAGATATGTTGGAGACTCTTGAGGTCGGTGTAGATGGTAAATTGGTACCGTACAAGTAATGCCTCCATATCTTAAGAGCAAACACCAAAGCTCCGAGTTCCAAATCATGGGTCGTGTAGTTCTTCTCGTGAACCCGTAGTTGTCGAGAGGCGTAGGCTATTACCTTCTCGAGTTGCATCAGCACACAACCGAGACCTTGTATAGATGCGTCACAGTGTACCTCAAAATTTTCCGTTCCCTCGGGGAGGGCTAGAATAGGGGCGCTACAAAGTTTGGTTTTCAACAGTTGAAAAGCGGATTCTTGCGCGTCACCCCAATTGTACTTAGTGCCCTTGTGAGTCAAAGCAGTGAGGGGTTGAGCAATCTTTGAAAATCCCTCGATGTAACGCCGGTAGTAGCCGGCCAGTCCTAGGAATTGCCGCACCTCAGTCGGAGTCTTAGGTGCTTCCCAGTTTTTGATGGCCTCTACCTTACCGGGATCGACATGGATACCATTCTCGTTGATCACATGTCCTAAAAAATGAACCTCGCAAAGCCAAAATTCGCATTTCGGGAGTTTAGCGTATAGTTGTTCCTTCTTCAATAATTCCAGAACTAACCTCAAGTGCTCTTCGTGGTCAGCATCGTTCTTGGAGTAGACGAGAATATCATCGATGAAAACAATCACAACTTGTCGAGATACGCCTTGCATACTCGATTAATAAGATCTATAAATACGGCGGGTGCGTTGGTTAGTCCAAAAGGCATAACCGAAAACTCGTAGTGACCATACCGTGTTCTGAAAGCCGTCTTTGAGATATCTTCTTCGCGCACTCTTAGTTGATGGTAACCAGATCGCAGATCGATCTTCGAGTAGTAACTCGATCCTTGAAGCTGGTCAAACAAATCATCAATTCGGGGTAAAGGATAACGGTTCTTGACCGTCACCTTGTTCAACTCTCGATAGTCGATGCACATGCGGAAAGTCCCGTCTTTCTTTCGGACAAACAAGACAGGGGCTCCCTACGGCGATGAGCTAGGTTGGATAAAACCCTTATCCAACAAATCTTGCAACTGAGTGGACAACTCCTGAAGTTCCGCCGGTGCAAGCCGATACGGGGCTCGTGCTATGGGTGCTGCACCGGGTGTCAACTCGATTTGGAATTCGACTTGACGAATAGGAGGGAGTCCGGGCAAATCCTCCGGGAAAACTTCCGGGAAGTCTCGCACAACAGGTATATCTTCAATTCGTTTCTCCTCCGCGGTTTTCTCAACAATCTGCGCCAAAATTGCCGGATGACCCTTTCGTAGATACTTCTGCGCCTTCATAAGGGTAATGACGCTGGTGGTCATGCCGCTTCTCTCGCCTCGGACCGAAATGATCTCGCCGGAAGGGGTAATAATGTGAACTATCTTGTCGTGACATATAATCTCCGCTCGGTTCTCGGATAACCAGTCCATGCCGACAACAACATCGAAACTACTAAGCGTAAAAGGAATAAGGTCGATATCAAAAATATGACCTGACAATTTTAACTTACATCCCGCAAGTACATGAGTCGTTACTATAGTCTTACCGTCAGCTAATTCAACAGGAAACTTAGCATCTAACGGAGTTGGAGTTAAGTCTAAGAGTTGGCTAAAGGCTTTCGACACAAAACTCCTATCAGCTCCAGTGTCAAACAATACAGAAGCAAAACAATCGTTCACAGGGAACTTACCAGTCACCACGTGCGGATCATTGCGGGCTTGACCCGACCCAATCACAAAAGCTCTTCCTTTGCCATTGCTTCCACCACTACTGCCACTTCCATTACCTCCATTATTGTCGTTCTGCTTCAGCTTGGGACAATCCTTCCTGAAATGACCTTCCTGCCCACATTCAAAACATCCCTTCGTCGTCATAGGTGGCTTAGGAGCACCCTTTGCCGCAAGGTCTCCTCTACATTCTTTCGCCTGGTGACCCATCTTTCCGCATCTCTGACACTTGACACGGTCACACTGGCCAACATGATGATAGTTGCACCTATTGCACTTCGGATATTTCCCAGCATATTCGCTCGAACCCTGCCCGCTACCGTTGTTATTGTTGTTGTGACTTTGGTTGTTAAAGCTCCGAGTGAATTCGGGCTTACGGTAGTGTTGTTGCTGTGGGGGGTTCGAGGATGAGGATCTGGTGTTGTCAAACTTTCTCTTCCCGCTGCTCGGGTTGCTGTTGCTGTTGTTGTCAGTGCTCGGATTGTCACGGGCTTTAGTGGTTGAACCCCTAGGTGGTAACGCACCTTGGGTCACTGCTTGATCCGTCAGTTTGTGAGCTAACCGGATCGCTTGTTGAATCGTGGCTGGTCTGGAAGACGTCACCATGCCCTGAATTTGCGGTGCTAACCCATCAATATACATTTCAATCCTCTTACTCGGCGGATCCACCATCCGCGGACACATCACAGCCAACTCGTGAGAACGAGTAGTGTAGGCTTCAATTTCCGAGCCCACCATCTTCAGTGACCAGAATTCTGACTCTAACTTTGAAATCTCTTCTCTCGGACAGTACTCCTCTCGCATCATGCTTTTGTACTCCTCCAAGTTCATCGCGTTTGCCAGTTCCAATCCAAGGATCTGCACATTTGTGCATCGTCTGTGGACACCTCTGAGTGTGCCTCTGGCTCAGCCGGTTCTTCCTCCGGTTCCTCTTCGGGTTCCTCCTCGGGATCTTCCTCGGGATCTTCTTCAGGCTCCTCTTCGGGATCTTCTTCAGGTTCGGCCTCAGGCTCCGCCTCAGGCTCGGCTGCGTTCTGAGCAAGTTGCATTTGTAAGACATCGCAACGCTCTAGAGCTATCTCGGTTCGGGTCCTTGCTACCTGGAGTTGCTCTTGCAAGTCTATCATCTCGGCTTGCATCTTCATCATAATCTTCATCTGTTGATCACTAGCCTCTTGCATTTCCTTCATTGCCGCTGCCATGCGGGCAATCTCCTCCTTAGTCTCGGTTCCGTCTTTTAACAGTCCGGAAACGTTCGCTCTCGTATAGCGCATGTAACCCACGTCACGCTCCAAGCATGAAACAACAGCTGCGAGAACTCGCTCTACAGGCTCGGTTATGGGTGGTAGGGTGTTGGGATAAGCAGGATGGTTCGGGTGAGGTAACTGGGGAACTTGTTCGCGATAGACCATACGTCTGATCATATTAGGGTACCAATCCCAGCTAACTTCGCTTTCATACATGCCTCCGGATAAGCGATACCTCTTCGGTGCAGGAGCTTCGAGTTCCGGGACTACACGAGGTGGCGATGAGGTAGGTAACTGCGGTTCCTTCCCATGAGCATGAGTCATCGGATCGGATGATGATGATGGTGGCGTCGACATCCCTACAGGTAAGCCGTGTATGCTCGAGTATGTGTGAAAGAGGTAAAGAGATAAGATAACAAAGACTACACAAACATATGCAGTGCGTATCATTATAACTAATGGGTCGTCGCGGTTATAGTCTAGTATGCATGCAATTTCTAGTTCGCTATAACCAATGGCTCTGATACCAATCTGTCACACCCTCAAAATCCACTAACGGAGTTTTACCTTCAGAGGGTGTGAACTAACAGGATCGGATTCATTAGTTATAATCAAACCATAAAAACGTTTAAATGAAAATAAGTGCGGAAGCGTAAAAACCAAAAGACAAAAATTGCGTCACGCAGGACGACTTAAAACCCAATGATAACAGTTTAAAATAGTTTGCATAAACAAAAGCGTTTTCAAGCAATGCATGATCCTATACCGCGCGCCCGCCTCGGCTACCTGAGAATAACATACTAAAAGTGTCAACACGAGGTTGGTGAGTTCACAAGTTTATAGAAAATAAAGCGTTTAGCGTTTTGCGTTCAGCGTTCAGCGTTTTGCGTTTAGCGTTTTGCGTTACCAGATAGTGTTAAATCAATTATATATTTATGGTAGCTAGCCTATAAAACAAGTATTACTAAGTGTTCGACACCGAAGCTGACTGTTTATCAAGTGCCTTGTCACCAGGTCATCCAGACCATGGTACGTGTTAGCTAAAATTACACTTGCTCGACCTCCAGTCGAGTTTAGCGTTGGGTGGGTTTGTCAAACCCAGTAGTACTACTCAACAGTGACTCGCTATTCCAAATATTAACCGGTTCGATGTGTAGGACTTCAAATGTTTCGTTTGCCACTTAGCCTTTACAAGTGATATATAATTTACTAACAAAATCTTAAATGCGTTTATCGGAGTATGTTATCTCCCCCAAGTGAAAAGCGTTTAAAACAGTTTAAAGGGGTAAGTGAAACTCACTGTTTGCGAAGAATTTCCCAAAATAAATCACCAAGATGCGCGTCACCGAAAAACTCTCTCTAACGTTCTAAAACAACAAAGAGATTTTTCTAAGTGTCGGAATATTATCGAGTCTCTAGACCCGGCACATAATACCTATGCACATAACATGTTTCGTGTTTCGTTCGTGAATCGTGTGTGACTTTAACAAGTGTTTTTGTGACACATCACATGTGTAAGCAATCATATACGTGTCATGTATTCATAACGTACATTACTAGCAATTTTTCCCCGTAAGGGCAATTTGGTCAACACATAACAATTAACTAGCAACTATTCCCCACGAGGGCAATTTGATCAAATCATTACAATCAATTAGCTATTATTCCCCGCAAGGGCATTTTGGTCAAAACACGACATTTATCTTGCAATCATTCCCCTCAAGGGCAATTTGGTCTAAACACGATAATAAATTAGCAAGTATCATGTTTCATGCAATTTCACAAAACTCAGCAGCTAGTTTCACCGAGACAGAAATCCTACTTGAAAGATTGTACTATTCCACCGATCATAGTATCTCAATTAATTCACCAAAAATCATCACAGAAGCATATATGTCTTAGGTTTCCAGAACATATTTTATTATATTTTTATTCCACATAGTTTTCTCACAATAATCAAATCATTACAGCAAACTCATAACAGTCAAATTCATGCGCAACAGAATGTTATTTGCAATTCCCGTTAAATGAGAAATCCAATAAATGCAAGACCACTTGGGTTAGGTTCCTAACTCAATGAGTCAACTTCCAGAAGTGGAACCAACCCAATTGGTCTCGTAGTTCATGAGATATAACATTTACAACATAACCTAACAGCAGGTCTAACAGCTCAGCTTTGCACAACGTGTTTGAAAAATCATAAAAGTTAACTTCTACTTGTCCAAAAATTACAAACTTATACTTTATAGAAACTAGACTCAACCTAGTTTACTGCAGTACCCACAATCTCAACCAACTTTCACGTTTACACTTCGTTACAGTCACTTAAACATCGTATACACATTCTGTCCAGAATCTGTTTGCATCCAAACTCAACATAATAACAATCTATGAACTATCATGCATCCATATAACCCTCTAGACTCCATAAACACCATCCATGCACATCAATTTCACATTACATACAAGATTAGGGTTTTTGTTTGAACTCAAATCATAGACACAACAATCAACATGTAACAACATCAATACTAGTTATCAATCATCATTGATTCAACAACAATCATGTTAGCTATGTACATACTCAAAATCGGCAGCCTAGGGTTTGTGGTTAACCCAACAAACATCAAAATCAAGCAACAAGAATGTAAAGGATGATCAATTATACCTTCCTAGCACCTAGTTCTTCAATCAAACACTTGATTTGATGGTTGAATGTGTGTATAGAGTGGACGGCAGCCAAGGGTTCACAAGGGAAGGAGGCCGATCGGACTTGAGGTTAATAATAAGGAGTTAGGGTTAAGTTATTAAGGTTATATTTATAGACATACAAGTTACACTCAAGTCCCTCCACTTCCAATTGTTGTTTTTCTAACTTAACTAACTTAGTTCTTGTTTCTTGTCTAGCATTACACACCATATAATCAAGTAACACATATGTTAACACATAATTATCCCATAATTATTATGTTGACGTTTTTCGTTTATTCCTCAATCGTTTGCGTCAACTCGTTTGCGTTTCGGTGCAAATCCCGAAAGACTACACATGTAGTAAGTGTTAAGCGTCATTTAAACCCTAGTTTAAATGTAATGAAGTGTGTGTTATAGATTCAATGATCTTTAAGTTTGAATTGACGGAGTTGAGTTAACGGAGTTAACCTGAAATTGACGATTGTCACATTAATCATTTTATCTAATTCGTGAACCAGTTCGTTACAGTTTCTGATTTATGCTATTCAATTTGTGTTACACGTGTCCACTTCGTTAACTGGTATTCTAACAACTTTTTGCCACGTGGCAAAAGTTGTCAGAGTTTGTTAAAACCGTTATAACAACCTGATTCGCTATAAGTTGATTCGTTATCAACTGTAGCTAATTCATCACTTAATTCGTTAAGAGTATTTTTGTGGTTCGTTACAGAAAATCAACATCGTAATTCGCTAAGTCTACGCTTAGTGATTCGTTAAAGAAAACCATTTGATTCGCTAAACTATTGAGTCAAACTAATTCGTTATTTGACTTAATTCATAGACCAATTCGTTATTTACTTCGTTACCTGGACAATTTTCAATTCGTTAGTTGTGATTCGTTAACCACTGTTTACAGTTCGTTAATTCTACTGTTCACAGTTCGTTAATATAATTTTAACCTTTAACCCTTGGAGTTTGAAAATATTGTCATTTAGCAACATGGCTGGTATGTATGCATTAGCTTCCCAAAATATGTTAATGCAACAAATTTTACAACTTGACACCGAGATCGGTTCACATTCAAAGTGTCCACGTTTAATGAAATTCAGCGACTTTGCTAAATAGGAACCCCGTTTCCGTGCTCATCTAGGGTCAGTTCACCCTGATTGTTCGTATTGCTTGGATGAGGTTTACACCGTTCCAATGACTGGGGATGAAACTATCGGGTTTACACTTAAGGCTATATCTCAATATTCTCTAGAAGATAAGAAAGCGTTAGAAATTGAGACAAAAGCTTACTCCACTCTTACAATGGCTTTACCCGAAAACATCTTTCATCAAGTTGGTAGCATAAAGATTTGTGCTTCATTATTCCAACATATTCGTATGAGGAGTATGGGTAATACCGCTGAAAGTAAGAATGTTATGCTCAAGTTCTAGTTTAGAAACTTTAACTTAAAGGGAGAGACTGTTGAAGAGATGACAACAAGGTTTAATCACTTGATAGCTGAGATGGACAAGATGAAGTTGGAAACATCTGAAGTTGATAAGATTGACACCATAAAAAGTGCTTTACCGAGTTCTTACTCGACTTTCTTGATGGTTTTGAAATAGAATAATTACTTCAATAATGAAGATCTGACAGCATCTGAATTCATGTAAAAGATAGAAGCACGAGAATACGATCTTAAATGTCAGAAGTCTTCAAAGAATAATCAAGATCCGGCATTTTATGGTGGAAGTATGTCGTTGAGTTCAACCATTTCTCCTATCACTGCATTTCTTACACAACATGCAAGTGATAATGCAACAACTATCTATAGTGATCCACGTGCTTGTTTTTACACAGCTAGAAATTATGGATCATCGGGTGTTTTTGGCTCATCTGTAGGTCTGGAAATTCATCACCTGCAAATCAATTCTCATCAGAACCAAATGTGAACATGAGGTAGGCCGAACAAAATTTTGCTTTCTTGTCTGCTTTCATGACTTCACACGAGAATTTGGTTAGTAGTAAGATTGCAACGAGTGATTTAACTGATGAAGACTATGATCAAATTAATCGATGATTTAGAACTGATGGACTTGAAGTGGAATATGGCTATGATAGTCAGGAAAGTGAAAAAGTTTATGCAGAGAACGGGTAAAGATCTTCCATCTTTGAACAAAAAGTTGGGATTTGAAAAATTAAAAGTCAAGTGCTACAACTGTCAAGAGTTTGGGCATTTTGCTAAAGAATGTGATAAGCCAAAGAAAGAGTACACTAGTCCCAGAAAGCAAGATCAGATAGTAAAAGTGGAAATCTTCTGGAACTAAACCGTCGTCTTCTGGATCACAAGCAATGTTGTCTAACTTAGATGGAGATGACTGGTCACAAAGATTGTTGTGCAATAACAATCAAGCAAATCTGGCAATGTTTGGATCAACTGAGAATTTTCAAGATGTAAGTGGAAGAGAAGTATCTTTGGATGCTGATACTGAATCTGATTTTGATGACTCATGTGAAAAGCTTCCAACTACCTTTGCTTGTATGGCCAAAATCAATGAAGTTAGTTGTAACGATTCCGACAAATCCAGGTATACCGTAGCCGGAATATACTATTTACGTGTTATTTAATATTGATTATATGAGTTATAGCACATTGATACGAATATATATGGTTCACAGTATGAATCATACTCAATTATATAGTGAATCGTATTGGAATTACAATTAACCAATGAACGATTATTGAAACCCGAATGAATCGGGAATTACATTATAGACGAAGTATATAATGTTTAGTGATGTTTACGAGGTATGAATGCTTCGGGATAGGTGAATTATAGCACAGAAAAAGGATTTCGATTTAATGGTACGTCGGTACGCTAAACGAAACCTTTAACACCAAATCAAGCAAGAGACGATCAATCAAGCCGAAAAAGATGCGTATTTATTAATAATATGATGTTTTAATGTCATGGTTTAAGTTTTTAAAGTTTTTAAGTCGGTTTTATGTAAATTTTATTTTGACCCGAAAAACGACCATTTTAATTTCGTTTCAAGCCGAATTACGAGTTTAAACGAGAAACGAACTGAACCAGATTATCCAAAACATCATCCGGATTACAAAAATCTGAATGTGTGGCCTAGAATGGATGTGTGGGCCCCACCCCACACATAATGTAGGCCGATCGGCCTTGTTTATGCACACACACTTTTCATTTTTTCTTTTTCCATCAAAAAAAACTCTCCCAAAATCCCTTCATATCTTTCAAGAACACAACCAAGATCATCCATTTTTCACCAAGATCTTCAAGGTATAAACATGGTTTTATGCTTAAATCTTGTTTCTAATTCTACAATATTGAGAAAAGGAGGTTTCCATGTGAAAGACGGGTGAAAACCCGAGATAAAACCGATTCTCGTATGATCAAGGGATGTATACAAGTTATACAAAGGATCTTGATCCAAGTAATGAGTTAAAAGTGTTTAGAATAAAATTTTACGGTTAAAATCTTGTTAAAATGAGTTTCCAAGTGAAAGATGGGTGAAAAACCGAGATGGAACCGACTCTTGCATGATCAAGAGATGTATACATGTTATACAAGGGATCTTGGTCCAAGAAATGAGTAAAAAGAGTCGGGAATGGATTTCTACGGTTAAAACCTTTGTTTTTACTTAAAAACCGACACTAGGAAAGAAATGGCTTGATTGTGGGTATAACTTGCTTGGTGTGGTGTTGATGTGCTTGTAAGTGTTGTATCTAGCGGCTAGCAAAGGCTAGAAACCGAGATCTTTGCGATCTAAAGCTAGAAAACACAAGATAGTTCGGTTTTCGTGTGTTATGAAAAAATGGACAGATTTACGTGTTCTTAGAGTCGGGTCACGAAATTTCACAGAGATGATCTACACATGAAAATATGAGATCTGTGAATTTTTGGTAATTTTTGGATAAAAGATGAATATTTGGTGAATTTAATGCTCGGTTTTGGCCAAAAATAGTGAAAAATAGCAAAACATGATGAAAAATTCCGGAAAATTTAAGATAAGCTTTTTATAACATATAAAAGTCACCCACAAAATTTGAGCTCAGTTGGAAAAGTCTAAGTAGGCTTTTCGGTGAAACGAGTTCTAGGGCTTTCTAGCTCGGTTTTGGGTGAAAATGGCTTGAAAAATAAGTTTTAAATTCTGGAAAAATTCCAGGGAGTTATGAGGATGATAAAGATCATCCCAGAAAAATTTGGGATTTTTCTAAAGTGTTTTGGTATTTTTGATATATTTAGTGTTTTAACAAGATTTAAAAATAGATAAATAAATGTAAATGTAGGAAAATAAATCTGGGAAAATTCCAGAAAGTTATGAGGATGATAAAGATCACCCCAGAAAAACTTGGGATTTTTCTAAAGTGTTTTGGTATTTTTGATATATTTAGTATTTTAATAAGATTTAAAAATAGATAAATAAATATAAATATAAGAAAATAAATCTGGAAAATTTTTACAAAATTCCTTTCTGTCAAATTAAGTTTTGTGCAAAATTTCAAGACCCGAGACTAATCGGGTAATTATTTGTGCTAAAAAGAACATAAAAACAAGTTTTTAAAGCTTAAAACGTGTAAACCGGCAAAGTTCGCATAAGCGAGCTGACTGGTACATGAAAACTCTAAAAATAGACTATTTCATAAATCTAAGTAAATTAAGTAAAAATAAATCATCCGAAAATAATTCGGATGATTTGGGTAATTTTACCCGATTTTACCGTTTTCGGCACCGAAATACCGGAAATGGGCCCCACGGCCAAACGGGGTGTCAAACCGAGCTATAATTTCATCACCTTAACTAAATTGACTGTCAAACTCTAAGCAATGTCAATCTGAGTCCTTAGAAGTGTCACGGGGTTAACATTGTCCCCGAATCGAGTACAGTACTGGGTTAACAATGTTCCCAGATGTACCGATTGATATGTATTTAAGTTATGGGAATTATATAGTAACGACTAGATATTATATTACAGATCCAGGCACGTAGCTGTTCCTTATATTACTCACCAACTCACAACAAGGTGAGTTTTCACGAGCCCCTTTTAATGAATTGTTTTAATTATATTTTCCCGGGGCGGAAAACATGTCTTATTTAAATTATTTAAGTACATACCGATCGTATGGAAATACTTGTACATTTATATATATATGGGCTGATGCATAGAATATATAAAATGTTTATAATGTGATATTGTTCTGGGGTAACATAGTTCCCAGGGGTTATTGTTGTTCTGGGGTAACATAGTTCCCAGGGGTTATTATTATTCTGGGGTAACATAGTTCCCAGGGGTTATTATTGTTCTGGGGTAACATAGTTCCCAGGGGTTATTGTTGTTCTGGGGTAACATAGTTCCCAGGGGTTATTATTATTCTGGGGTAACATAGTTCCCAGGGGTTATTGTTGTTCTGGGGTAACATAGTTCCCAGGGGTTATTATTATTCTGGGGTAACATAGTTCCCAGGGGTTATTGTTGTTCTGGGGTAACGTAGTTCCCAGGGGTTGTTATTGTTCTGGGGTAACATAGTTCCCAGGGGTATTTATTGTTCTGGGGTAACATAGTTCCCAGAAAGTTATTGGAAATGTTCTGGGGTAACAAAGTTCCCAGCATGATTATATTGTTAATAAATGATTATTAAAATGATTTGTCAGTGTTTATTTAAATTAGTGAAACTCACCAACTATTCGTAGTTGACCCGTTTTCTTTACATGTTTTCTAGGTATGCCCAAGTTGGATTGATTGATGTTTGCTTAACTATCTGTGCTACCTGTTGGAAGCTTGCTGCTCTTTGTTTTGTAATGAATTTATTAATGTCTTATCGGTAAAATATGTGTGTAACACCTAGACAGTAATGAAACTCGCAACAATGTAATATGTTATAAATTAATGTAGTGATATTTTCTTTATAAGCAATGCTGTTGATATCAGATGTGTCTGTTGCATCCCGTGTACGTTTCCGCTGCGGTTACGGGGTGTTACAGAACTTGGTATCAGAGCCATTGGTTATAAAGAATTAGGATGTCTGAAAAAGATACCTAAAATATAACCAGTAGCTCAAGTATTATAGGATCTGAATATCAACTAATAATATATTGTGACGAGATCGGGATGAACTTGGATGGACAAGTGGGTTATTATGGTCCGGAACATAATAACAGACTTGTCTGCACGAGGAAATTCAGGGGAAGTCACGGGGGACTTAAATAGGTAAAATTGGCAACATATGTGTAAATATATGATAATATTATTATGTGGTAAAGTTGTATAAATAAGTATGTGTTAATTTAATTATGAATTACACTACGAAAAGGACTATATGTTTGTTAACTTGTGTGCAGGTATAATGGCAAGAACACTTAGTGTGTCGACGGAAGAGGACCCGGAAGAGGCTAGTTCCGGGGCCTCTGGAAGCCCAAGTGTAGCACCCAGCTCCGAGCCTTCGGAGGCTAGTCATAGTACTTCTAGACAGACCACCCCAGCTATGAGTGCTAGTGTACCCTCCCCTGCTAGGGTTACCAGGTCTCCTACCCCGCCCGCACCACAGACCACCCCGATTCCCCCCAGACACGGTCCCCGCCTCACGGCGCGGATCAGTGCCCCGTATGTTCCGCCCACTGTTACCCCACCCAGATCCACATACCACCGGGGCGAGACTTCCCGCCCCCAACCCGAGCCTGCAACCCTACCTGTGTGGGGTCTGCCAAGGCAGGAGCGGGACTGGGCGGCTTGGCTACGTGTTCTCACCGAGCAGGTGAACGAGCACTCTGCCGCCCTGGTCGTGGGGGTACAGAGGCGGGCGTACCTCGGGGACAGCATACTGGACCACCAGTATGCTATTAACCAGTTAAAAAGGGAGTGCTCATACTCCCACTGGTTGATCGACCAGATGGAAACCCGAATGCGGGTTATGATGGCGGTGCTGGTGGTGCTGGTGGCGGTGTTGGTGGGGTTGGTTTACCACCATGTGTAGACGTGTTGGATGGTAGAATCTTGAACCGCTTTTTGATACTCCGTGTAAGTAGTTAGTGGTGATACTAACACGGAGTGAATCTTGTTTAGTTATAGTACAACCACTGGCCCATAGGGGGTCTCTTGTAGGGCATATCATTATCGATACTTTTGGGTATCATTCAAGCACTGACCCATTGCGGGTTATGTCGAGGATGATACCAACATAGGCCCTTTGTATTAAAACGTAGTTATGTAATGTTGACTGGAAGTATGTAAATTGATGTTTGTGTATTATGAATCAATGTTTACTAATGAATGAAGTATGTATTGTGTTTTATATTTTGAGATGGTATTGATTATATATATTTCTTTGATGATTGTGTAGAATGGCACCGAAACGATCAACGAAAGTATCGGAAGTAGATGTGAGCCGTTTGATTGCTCAACAGTTGGAGGCGGCGATACCGGATATAGTATCGCGCATCGCCGCCAGCATTAATAATTCGTCTAATCCAACCCCTCCGAGCAATCAAACGCCCATAAATAATGGCGGGGAACATAATGCTAATCCTCCACCTACCGATAACACTATGCCGAGTACTGACGCACCGCCTACGGTGGTCGCTACCGACAGTAATGGCCCTATCCCTACTGTAGAGACCAACCGCACTGGACCATCCAGGGGTTGTTCAATCAAGGATTTCATGTTATGCAAGCCTTTAGAATTTAACGGGTCGGAAGGACCGAATGGGTTAGTGAAATGGTTAGAGAAAATAGAATCAGTGGTAAATATCAGCAACTGTCCCGAGGATTGTGTCGTTAAGTACGCCACCTGTACGTTCACAGACCATGCCTTGACATGGTGGAACACCATAGTACAGACTCGAGATCAGGCGGCGACAAACCGCATGACCTGGGCAGAGCTTAAGGATCTTGTTTTGAAACATTTCTGCCCAAAGAATGAATTGCAGAAACTGGAACATGAGTTGTGGAACCTAGAGATGCATGGGGCGGACCACTTGGGATATACCAACCGGTTTAATGAACTGTCACGATTAGTGCCGTGGTTGGTCACCCCAGAGTCAAAAAGGGTGGAACGTTATATTTGGGGACTTACTCCAGTAGTGAGGAGCATAGTTAACGCGGGAGGGCACCAGACGTATGAGGGTGCAGTGACACAGGCTGGTATTGTCACGTATGATTTCTTGAGGAGCGGATCGATAAAGGCGACGGGAGAGTCGGCTGGGGGAAAGCGAGGTACGTATGACAATAGGATCCGAGAGAAGCAGCAAAACAAACGAGCTAGGCCCGCTGCCCAGAGCTACGCCATGACTAGTTCGGGCGGAAGGCAAGAACCGCAGAGGGGAACGTTTCCTAAATGCGGGAAATGTGGTTACCACCATAGTGGTGTGTGCAAGGAGGTGGTGTGCCACCGGTGTGGCAGGGTTGGACACTACGCACCAAATTGTAAGACAAATCTGAACAACCTGAACCGTCAACCACAACCTATTCGGGCGCAACCATTTAGAACTCAACCAGCCCGACAGCAGAACCCACAAGGAAACCAGATGGTGACCACTAGCCGTGCTTGCTACGAATGCGGCAGCACGGATCACTTCAAAAGGAACTGCCCGAAACTGAATCAGGGAGGAAACGGGAGACAACTCGCGGGTCAGCCATCGTCGTCCAATCCGGCGCGAGGCCGGGCATTTGTGATGGGAGCGAACGAGGCGCGCCAGGACCCCAGCGTAGTGACAGGTACCTTCCTCGTCTCTGATCATTACGCTTCTGTATTATTTGATACAGGCGCCGATAGAAGTTTTGTCTCCGTTAGATTCCTTTCGATAGCAAACCTTCATACTGGTGAAACCATAGAACCCTACACCGTAGAGGTCGCTAACGGTAAAACCATGATAGTTAATCGGATTGTTCGGAATTGCCCTTTTATTCTAAGCGAACAATCCTTCCTGATTGACTTACTACCGGTAGAATTGGGTAGTTTTGACGTGATAGTGGGAATGGATTGGTTGGCTCGTAATAGGGTAGAAATAAACTGTGAAAAGAAAACCGTCAAGATCCGGGTGTCGGATGACGAGGAGGTATTAGTGCAGGGAGAAAAATCCGGCACCATGATACCATTTATATCCCACCTCAAGGTGTTGAAATATATACGTCAGGGATGTGTGGCGTATCTAGCGAGCCTGACGGCCGCTGATTCTGAGGAAAAACGGGTGGACGATATTCCCGTGGTACGCGAATTTCCACAAGTTTTTCCAGAGGAACTTCCTGGATTACCGCCAACCCGACAAGTCGAATTCAGAATCGACTTATTACCTCAAGCCGGCCCTGTTGCTAAGGCCCCTTACAGACTTGCACCGTCCGAGATGCAAGAACTATCCAACCAGTTGCAGGAATTGTTGGATAAGGGATTTATACGTCCCAGTTATTCCCCGTGGGGTGCACCTGTACTATTTGTGAAAAAGAAGGACGGAAGCCTTCGAATGTGCATTGACTACAGGGAATTGAACAAATTAACCATCAAAAATAGATATCCTCTTCCCCGAATCGATGATTTGTTCGACCAACTGCAAGGTGCGAGCTATTTCTCAAAAATTGATCTTAGATCGGGATACCACCAAGTTAGAATTCAAGAGGAGGATATCCCAAAAACCGCGTTTCGGACTCGCTACGGCCACTACGAATTTTTAGTTATGCCTTTTGGGCTAACAAATGCGCCAGCAGTGTTCATGGATCTCATGAACCGAGTCTGTAAACCCTATCTTGACAAGTTCGTCATTGTATTTATTGACGATATTTTGATATACTCGAAGAGTAAAGAGGAGCACGAGCAACACTTAAAGTTAGTTTTAGAGCTCCTGGATCAGGAGAAGTTATATGCAAAATTCTCCAAGTGTAACTTCTGGTTACAAGAGGTGCAATTCCTCGGTCATGTTATAAACCACAAAGGAATACACGTTGATCCGAGTAAGGTTGAAGCTATTAAGAATTGGCAAGCGCCTAAATCTCCGAAAGAAATCCGCCAATTCTTAGGCTTAGCTGGATACTATCGTCGATTTATAGAGAACTTTTCCAGCATCGCCCAACCTTTAACCCTCCTGACTCAAAAGGATCGGAAATATGAATGGGGTGAAGAGCAGGAAACGGCGTTTCAAACTCTAAAACAAAGATTGTGCCAAGCGCCAATCTTAAGTCTCCCCGACGGAGACGATGGATTTGTTGTATATTGTGACGCATCCCGTAAAGGGTTAGGGTGCGTGTTAATGCAAAATAAAAAGGTCATAGCCTATGCGTCTCGACAGTTAAAAGTTCATGAGAAAAACTACACTACTCATGACTTGGAACTGGGAGCAGTCATCTTTGCACTTAAAATCTGGAGACACTATCTCTACGGTACAAAGTGCACCATATTCACTGATCATAAAAGTTTGCAACACATATTCGATCAGAAAGAACTGAATATGAGGCAACGAAGATGGGTCGAGTTGCTGAGTGACTATGACTGTGACATACGATATCACCCCGGCAAGGCTAACGTTGTAGCCGATGCCTTGAGTAGAAAGGATCGAGTCAAGCCACTACGTGTGCGAGCGTTGGGGATGATAGTCCAGTCGAACCTTTCAGATTTAATTCGAGTCGCTCAACGCGAGGCGTTGAAAGAGGGCCAATTGGTTAAAGAAGGACTTTACGGGAATGAGAAGAATTTCGAACAGCGTGTGGACGAAATTCTTTATTTCAAAAATCGGATTTGGATCCCGACCCTCCATGACCTTCGTGATTTAATCATGGACGAAGCTCATAAATCGAAATATTCCATACATCCGGGATCAGATAAAATGTACAAGGATGTGAAAGAATTTTACTGGTGGCCAGGGATGAAAAAGGATATAGCCACATACGTCGGCAAGTGTACGACGTGTGCGAGAGTTAAGGCGGAGCACCAGAAACCTTCGGGAATGTTGCAACAGCCGGAAATTCCCGAATGGAAGTGGGAGCAGATCACAATGGATTTTGTGACACATCTCCCCAAGACACCCCGAGGTCATGATGCGATTTGGGTAATCGTGGATCGATTAACCAAATCGGCACATTTTATTCCAATTAGGAATAATTATAACACTGAGAGACTTGCGCAAATTTATATAAATGAAATAGTGTCTCGTCATGGCATCCCCATCTCGATCATCTCCGATAGGGATAGCCATTTCACCTCCAAACTTTGGCAAGCTGTCCAAGAAGCATTGGGAACACGTATTGACCTAAGCACAGCTTACCACCCTCAGACCGATGGTCAGTCTGAGAGGACTATTCAAACTTTGGAGGATTTGCTTCGTGCCTGCGTACTGGACTTTAAGGGAAATTGGGATCAACATCTCCCGCTCGTTGAATTTTCCTATAATAACAGTTATCACAGCAGTATAAAGGCAGCACCTTATGAAGCATTGTATGGGCGGAAGTGCCGATCACCACTTTGCTGGTCTGAAGTGGGTGACCCGCAGGTCATTAGATCGGATCTGGTCCAGGAGACGACCAGCAAGATTCTTGAGATTAAGAACAACCTGAAAGCCGCGCGGGATCGGCAGAAGAGTTATGCTGATACCCGTCGAAAACCGTTGTCATTTGAGAAGGGTGAAAAAGTATATTTGAAAGTATCACCCTGGAAAGGAGTGGTCAGGTTTGGAAAGGCGGGGAAGTTGGCCCCTAGATATATTGGACCATTCATTATTACTGCAAAGATCGGTCCGGTAGCTTACCGACTAGAACTGCCTGAGGAACTAAGTGCAGTTCATAACGTGTTTCATGTGTCGAATTTGAAAAGATGTCTGGCGGATGAGACATCGGTGTTACCCTTAGAGGGTGTTCAAATAAGTGATAGGCTCAACTTCGTAGAGGAGCCCATCGAAATAGTGGACGGTAAGATCAAGCAACTTAGACACAATAAGATCTCGTTGGTCAAAGTTAGATGGAATTCGCAACGAGGCCCAGAATTTACTTGGGAACGAAAGGATGAATTTCGGAAGAAATACCCCCACCTATTTCCTCAAAAGGAAGTAGTTGACGCATAAAATTTCGAGGACGAAATTTTTATAACGGGGGGAGAATGTAACGATTCCGACAAATCCAGGTATACCGTAGCCGGAATATACTATTTACGTGTTATTTAATATTGATTATATGAGTTATAGCACATTGATACGAATATATATGGTTCACAGTATGAATCATACTCAATTATATAGTGAATCGTATTGGAATTACAATTAACCAATGAACGATTATTGAAACCCGAATGAATCGGGAATTACATTATAGACGAAGTATATAATGTTTAGTGATGTTTACGAGGTATGAATGCTTCGGGATAGGTGAATTATAGCACAGAAAAAGGATTTCGATTTAATGGTACGTCGGTACGCTAAACGAAACCTTTAACACCAAATCAAGCAAGAGACGATCAATCAAGCCGAAAAAGATGCGTATTTATTAATAATATGATGTTTTAATGTCATGGTTTAAGTTTTTAAAGTTTTTAAGTCGGTTTTATGTAAATTTTATTTTGACCCGAAAAACGACCATTTTAATTTCGTTTCAAGCCGAATTACGAGTTTAAACGAGAAACGAACTGAACCAGATTATCCAAAACATCATCCGGATTACAAAAATCTGAATGTGTGGCCTAGAATGGATGTGTGGGCCCCACCCCACACATAATGTAGGCCGATCGGCCTTGTTTATGCACACACACTTTTCGTTTTTTCTTTTTCCATCAAAAAAAACTCTCCCAAAATCCCTTCATATCTTTCAAGAACACAACCAAGATCATCCATTTTTCACCAAGATCTTCAAGGTATAAACATGGTTTTATGCTTAAATCTTGTTTCTAATTCTACAATATTGAGAAAAGGAGGTTTCCATGTGAAAGACGGGTGAAAACCCGAGATAAAACCGATTCTCGTATGATCAAGGGATGTATACAAGTTATACAAAGGATCTTGATCCAAGTAATGAGTTAAAAGTGTTTAGAATAAAATTTTACGGTTAAAATCTTGTTAAAATGAGTTTCCAAGTGAAAGATGGGTGAAAAACCGAGATGGAACCGACTCTTGCATGATCAAGAGATGTATACATGTTATACAAGGGATCTTGGTCCAAGAAATGAGTAAAAAGAGTCGGGAATGGATTTCTACGGTTAAAACCTTTGTTTTTACTTAAAAACCGACACTAGGAAAGAAATGGCTTGATTGTGGGTATAACTTGCTTGGTGTGGTGTTGATGTGCTTGTAAGTGTTGTATCTAGCGGCTAGCAAAGGCTAGAAACCGAGATCTTTGCGATCTAAAGCTAGAAAACACAAGATAGTTCGGTTTTCGTGTGTTATGAAAAAATGGACAGATTTACGTGTGCTTAGAGTCGGGTCACGAAATTTCACAGAGATGATCTACACATGAAAATATGAGATCTGTGAATTTTTGGTAATTTTTGGATAAAAGATGAATATTTGGTGAATTTAATGCTCGGTTTTGGCCAAAAATAGTGAAAAATAGCAAAACATGATGAAAAATTCCGGAAAATTTAAGATAAGCTTTTTATAACATATAAAAGTCACCCACAAAATTTGAGCTCAGTTGGAAAAGTCTAAGTAGGCTTTTCGGTGAAACGAGTTCTAGGGCTTTCTAGCTCGGTTTTGGGTGAAAATGGCTTGAAAAATAAGTTTTAAATTCTGGAAAAATTCCAGGGAGTTATGAGGATGATAAAGATCATCCCAGAAAAATTTGGGATTTTTCTAAAGTGTTTTGGTATTTTTGATATATTTAGTGTTTTAACAAGATTTAAAAATAGATAAATAAATGTAAATGTAGGAAAATAAATCTGGGAAAATTCCAGAAAGTTATGAGGATGATAAAGATCACCCCAGAAAAACTTGGGATTTTTCTAAAGTGTTTTGGTATTTTTGATATATTTAGTATTTTAATAAGATTTAAAAATAGATAAATAAATATAAATATAAGAAAATAAATCTGGAAAATTTTTACAAAATTCCTTTCTGTCAAATTAAGTTTTGTGCAAAATTTCAAGACCCGAGACTAATCGGGTAATTATTTGTGCTAAAAAGAACATAAAAACAAGTTTTTAAAGCTTAAAACGTGTAAACCGGCAAAGTTCGCATAAGCGAGCTGACTGGTACATGAAAACTCTAAAAATAGACTATTTCATAAATCTAAGTAAATTAAGTAAAAATAAATCATCCGAAAATAATTCGGATGATTTGGGTAATTTTACCCGATTTTACCGTTTTCGGCACCGAAATACCGGAAATGGGCCCCACGGCCAAACGGGGTGTCAAACCGAGCTATAATTTCATCACCTTAACTAAATTGACTGTCAAACTCTAAGCAATGTCAATCTGAGTCCTTAGAAGTGTCACGGGGTTAACATTGTCCCCGAATCGAGTACAGTACTGGGTTAACAATGTTCCCAGATGTACCGATTGATATGTATTTAAGTTATGGGAATTATATAGTAACGACTAGATATTATATTACAGATCCAGGCACGTAGCTGTTCCTTATATTACTCACCAACTCACAACAAGGTGAGTTTTCACGAGCCCCTTTTAATGAATTGTTTTAATTATATTTTCCCGGGGCGGAAAACATGTCTTATTTAAATTATTTAAGTACATACCGATCGTATGGAAATACTTGTACATTTATATATATATGGGCTGATGCATAGAATATATAAAATGTTTATAATGTGATATTGTTCTGGGGTAACATAGTTCCCAGGGGTTATTGTTGTTCTGGGGTAACATAGTTCCCAGGGGTTATTATTATTCTGGGGTAACATAGTTCCCAGGGGTTATTATTGTTCTGGGGTAACATAGTTCCCAGGGGTTATTGTTGTTCTGGGGTAACATAGTTCCCAGGGGTTATTATTATTCTGGGGTAACATAGTTCCCAGGGGTTATTGTTGTTCTGGGGTAACATAGTTCCCAGGGGTTATTATTATTCTGGGGTAACATAGTTCCCAGGGGTTATTGTTGTTCTGGGGTAACGTAGTTCCCAGGGGTTGTTATTGTTCTGGGGTAACATAGTTCCCAGGGGTATTTATTGTTCTGGGGTAACATAGTTCCCAGAAAGTTATTGGAAATGTTCTGGGGTAACAAAGTTCCCAGCATGATTATATTGTTAATAAATGATTATTAAAATGATTTGTCAGTGTTTATTTAAATTAGTGAAACTCACCAACTATTCGTAGTTGACCCGTTTTCTTTACATGTTTTCTAGGTATGCCCAAGTTGGATTGATTGATGTTTGCTTAACTATCTGTGCTACCTGTTGGAAGCTTGCTGCTCTTTGTTTTGTAATGAATTTATTAATGTCTTATCGGTAAAATATGTGTGTAACACCTAGACAGTAATGAAACTCGCAACAATGTAATATGTTATAAATTAATGTAGTGATATTTTCTTTATAAGCAATGTTGTTGATATCAGATGTGTCTGTTGCATCCCGTGTACGTTTCCGCTGCGGTTACGGGGTGTTACATTAGTCCTTAGAACGACCAATAGAAGTAAGTCACTTGCTTGAAAAACAAGTTACTTATCGACAATGACTGTGAGAAAAACAAGCCTAAGTTAGATTCCTTGAAAAATCACAATGACTGTTTAGTGAAATAAATTGCTTCACAAAAGGATACCTATCGACAATCTTTGGAATCTCAAATGAGATCTCGTGAGAAGATTGAAGCTTTGTCGACAAGTAACCATGATCTTAAAGTTGAGTTATCTGTTAAAATGACTATTAAAGATCAAAAGATTCAAGAAATTTTGAAACATAGATCAAAGATAACCGAGCTTGAAAATGAGGTTCTTGAGTTAAAGAACAAATTGGGAAAAATTCAGAAACTCTTCCTTTTTTCTAAACGAAATAATTGAAGTATCTGGAAAGCAAAAAGATTCAAAGAAAGGTATAGGTTTTGTTGAAATTCCACCACCTTTTCAGAATGATTACAAACCAAATCCTTTTGCTAGAAAAGAAGAGGATGTGATTATTAAAGAAATTGTGATTTCAGAATAAACAAAATCTGTTAAACCTTAAACGGTTAAAACCCAATCTACAACTCAAAAACCTCATGTTCAAAGCAACAAAGTCTTTGTTGAAAATGTTGATAAAGTCATCATTAAGGATGTGTTCGAACCTAAAATAATACACAAGAACACGAACATTCCAAGTTCTAATCACATACTTTGTGAACTTCATGAATTTGAGGAGGCTGTGTATGGTTCGCACACAACTTAGGTGAAACAAGAAAATCATGTTAAGGTTAAACCAATGAAAGCTAAGAAACCAGAAAAGCCCAAAATTTCTGATGAGTATTTGCTGCGTTTCATCAATCCAAATGTTTCCAAGCCATCAACTGGTCGTGTGTTTAAATTAAAAGGAATAGACATGATGCTCACTGAGAAAGACATTCCAATTAGTATCATTAAACCGGAACTGATTGAAAGTGTTTTTCACAATGAAACGTCCAAGATTCAAGACCTTGAACGTCAGTATGATCAAGCTAAAACATTAGTTACATCTAACCCCTTGACTAAAGCTAAGCAAGTCTTAAAAAATGCTAAGAAAGTTCAGTTTGTAAAATCGACTGGAACCGATACTTTGCAAAGCTTTTAAAACTGCTCTAACCTAGATTTTTATTTGAGAAAGAAATCGGGGTAATCTGATGATTTGGCTAAGAGCTTTACCAATAACGTGAGTCATCATCCTTATGTGTCATATGTTACCGCTAAACCTCAAAACGACCATGTGGACATGCGAAGTTGCTTTCTTTGCGGTCAACAAGGTCATGTTGTGAGAAACTGTGGCCAAAGAGATCTCAGAATCTTCATCCATTTGTCAAAGATCAATCAAAACCAATTCCTTAGATAAAAGAGATTCTGAAACGACCTGTGTTGTATGATGATGATACTCATATCATGTTCTCAAACGTGAATCCTCGAAAGGTAGTTCATGTGAATGAAACTTATTGTCAAGTTAATCCTAAGTTTGTTCCAACTGAACCGTTATGCAAAAATGTGAACTCAAATGTCGTTCAAGCAGCTTATTTAAGACGTAAGTCTAAGAAGCTTGTAACTTATTCTCAAGTTGCTAAAAAACAGTTGAATTCAACCAAGGTTAATGTTACTCATGGAAATCAAAAGGTTCCCAAGACTGAGGCCTGGGCTGCCTTTTTGAACTAATCATTTTCTTTTGTATGTAGGGTACATCCAAGACCATTTCTGGTGAAAACTGGATAATGGATAGCGGATGTTCTCGTCATATTACTGGAAATCTCGACAGATTAACCAATGTGAGAAATATTCAAGGGGGTTATGTGGAGTTTGCTGGGAATTCTGGGGGTTTGGTTACACAAGAAGGTGATGTTTCAAATGGTCACATTACGTTTGAAAAAGTTAATTACTGTGACAAGGTAGATCATAACTTATTGAGTGTGTCGCAAATCTGTGACAAGAAATACACTACGATATTTACCGATAAAGAAAGTCTGATTCTGAAACTGGGATATGTGTTTCCCGAGGACATGGTTATCATGAGATCACCTCGATCAAATGATATTTATGTCTTAAATATGAGCTCTAAAGTATCAACATCTATCGAAACATGTTTTGTCTCCAAAGTAGTCGAGAAGGACTCCATTCTATGGCATCATAGAATGGGTCACATTCATGTTCGTAAGACTTAGTTGATGGGGTGTCTTTGAAGAATTTTAAGTTATCCGACCACTGTATTGCTTGCAAAAAGGGCAAACAGAAGAAAAATTTGCATCCTTCTAAGTTATTGAACTCTATTGATACTCCTCTTGAGGGACTTCATATGGATCTTTTTGGTCTAGTGAATCGTGAAAGTATCTCTGGAGATTGGTATTGCCTGGTAGTTACCGATGATTATTCAAGTTAATCATAGGTCTTATTTATAAGTTCAAAAGATCAAACACCTATTCTTGTTCAGAATTTAATCACTAAGATCGAATCACTATACAAGCAGAAAGTGAGGAGAATTCGAAGTGACAATCGTACTGAATTTAAAAATACTGTATTGGATTTCTTTTGTATACAAAAGGGAATTCATGGAGAATACAGTGCCCCATACGTTCCACAACAAAACGGTGTTTCTGAGCGAAAGAACTGAACATTGATTGAAGCTGCTAGAACAATGCTTGCTGATTCAAAACTTCCTGTCCAATTTTGGAATGAGGCGGTGAATACTGCGTGTTATACGCTGAATCGAGTTCTAACCATTAAGAGACACAAGAAGACGAGTTATGAGCTTTTGAATAATCGAAAGCCTAATTTAAAGTACTTGGAACCTTTTGGGTGTCCTTGTACGATGTTGAAGAAAGATGTGGGTAAATTTGAAGAAAAAGCCATTGAAGAGTATTTCTTGGGTTACGCTTCTCCTAAGAAAAGGGTATTTAACTTCACGTCTGGTTGTGTTGAGGAGTGGTACCATGTGGATTGTCAAAAGTACACCACACCTCCTCAAGGGAAAGGTCCCGACTGGATGTTTTACTATGATGGCTTATTTAATTCATTTACTCCAACAACTGATCAACCAGATGAAGACTTGGTTTGTGCTTACTTTGAAGAACAACTGGTAATTCCAAGATTTTCAAGTTCTAATGATGTTGAAGTTCCAACCGATGCTCCAACTGAAGATCTTGATAATGATTCTCCAGTTATCTATGATAATGTATCTACTTCATCTGATGACACTCCAGTTGTTGATCAAGTTATCGAACTTGATAGTGATGTTTCATCTCATGACCTGGGTGAACACTACACTAATTTATTTGAAACTGTTGATGTTCATGAGAATCCCACTCTTAGGATTCATAATTATCACCCGAAAGAAAACATTATTGGAGAACTTGATGTGGGCGTTCAAACACGTCATCAAGTTGCTTCATCAAGTGAGAATAATGTATTGTGTGCTTATGCAGATTTACACTCGTTTGGAATTGTAAATCTTGCTAAATTCACTTGTTTTCTATCCCAAGTTGAGCCAACGACTCCTCGTATGGCACTTCAAGATCCCTCTTGGGTAGAAGCCATGCAAGAAGAATTACAGCAGTTTGCACGTTTGGGTGTTTGGGATCTTATCGACAAACCTGCTAGAGTCAAGAAGGCGGTTCCAACTAAGTGGGTATATATATGTAAGAAATACGATCGTGGGATGATCGTGAGAAACAAGGCACGATTAGTGGTGCAAGGTTTTCATCAGCAAGAGGGTATTGACTACACTGAAATATATGCTCCGGTTGCAAGATTGGAGTCTATACGAATCTTTCTGGCCTATGCAACTTACAAGAACATTAAAGTCTATCAAATGGATGTTAAAAGTGCTTTTCTCAATGGTTAATTACACGAGGAAGTGTTTGTGTTACAGCCTCCGGGTTTTGAAGACCCCGATTATCCTAACCGACTTTACCGCTTAAACAAGGCATTATATGATCTACATCAAGCCCCGAGAGCTTGGTATGGCACGCTCGCCGACCATCTGACGGATAATGCTTTCAAATGTGGGAGTGTTGACTGCACTTTGTTTTACAAAAACATTTTGTGATGATCTTCTCCTCGTTCAGATTTATGTCGATGACATTAGCTTTGGGTCAACAAACGACGCGTTATGTAAGGAATTCGAAAAGTCAATGCAAACCAAGTTCGAAATGAGTTCGATGGGAGAGATGAACTTCTTTTTAGGGTTGCAGGTTCATCAGTCTGAGAAAGGAATCTTCATTCACAAGACTAAGTAAGTGAACGATGTCTTGAGCCGATTCAAGATTACTACCGGAAAAACCCTTTCTACTCCTCTCCCCGTGGGTCACAATTTATCACCGGATGAATTGGAGGATACCGTCGATCCTACCTTATATCGAGCTATGATTGGTTCTTTGATGTATCTTACTGCTTCTAGACCCGACATAATGTTTGATGTTTGTTTATGTGCTAGGTACCAAGAAAGTTCCCAAGTGACTCACCTGGCAGCGGCAAGCGTATTCTTCAATATCTGAGTGGCAATCCAGACACCGGATTATGGTACCTCAAGGACGATACATTTGATCTTACCGCTTATTTTGACTCAGATTATGGAGGATGCAAGATTAACTTCAAATCTACCACAGCATGATGTCAATTCTTAGGAAGCCGGCTTGCTTCCTGGCAGTGTAAGAAGTAGACAATGGTCTCCACTTCAACCGCCGAAATTGAGTATGTTACAGCCTCGAGTTGCTGTTCCCAGGTTTTGTGGATACAACATCTTCGTGACTACGGTTTGAAGTTTCTTACTACTCCCATTTTAATTGATAATTCTGTTGCCATTAGCATCACCAAAAATCCCGTACAACACTCTAAGATGAAACATATTGAAATTTGATATAATTTCATACGAGATTGCTTTGAAAAAAAATTAATTGACCTTGAGAAAGTACATACCGATTTTCAAATAGCTGACTTATTTACCAAAACTTTTGACAAAACGCATTTTCAATTTTTGCTTTGTTTAAATGGCTAAAAGACCCTTGCTGATATCCTGAAACTAGAATAACTATCTTTTTTTTTAGTTTTATTTTTTACTTTTAAATTTTTTTTGGTTTTAGCTTTTAGGGGGTGAAATAGGAAATACAAAAAGATTGTGCTTTTCGATTGTATAGATAAAACCCAAAAACATTGAAAAATTTAAAAATCAGGAATAGTGTGTTTTCATGTTTTTAGTATTTTTAGTTTGTACAGAAAAATCTGAAAATTCAAAAACATCTAAAAAATTTGAAAAATCAAAAAGATTGTGAAATGTTTAGTTTTATTTATAAACTTGAAAATAAAAAAATTGTGAATTTCTCGTTTGTATAGAAAAATCCGAAAATTACAAAAAGATTGTGTTTTATGTATGTAAAGAGAAAAACCAAAAAGATCTTTACTTATGTTCGCTGAAAATTATGTCGGTAATTTAAGTTTGTGGAGCATGCTTGCATGTTTTGGTCTTGTTATCTACTTGCAGATTGATAGGATAGCCATTAATCTATAGACTGAAAGTAACTGGGGCGATTAAATTCAATTTTGTTTTATGCTCCTCAAAATCTTGAGTTTTTGAAACAAAAATAGAAAATGATAGTTCATTGATTGTTTGACCCCAAATCTAGCAAGAAATAAGATTAAAAGACTGAGCACTTAAACATTGGTGCATTGATAGGTCTTAAACAAGCTGTTAGAGTAAAATATGTGATATAAACATAAAGAAAAGCCAAATTGAAAGAGGTGTTAGTCTCTAGCAAAAATCTCGCCGAGGACGGCAGAAATGTAATAACCGGTCATACTCAAGCCTTATAGTTGTTGATCACCCAAAAATAAAATAAAGCAAATAACAAGCGTTAGGATTTTGGACACTGTGAATCTTTATGCGGCTTAATCATATGGGTATTCATAAGCATGAATATTTCACTCGCTTTTAGAGCAAACCAAAGTCATTAAAGTTAATCACTGCTGTACTCTGTACAATCTAAATTACTGACTTGATCAAAATCCGCTGTTAGTCATACATTTGTTCCTCCCTTGCGCGCGTCTCAATACCAATATGAAACGGATCCCAGGGGATACAATATATGTAAGCCAACAGATGGACTCGTGCATACTCACTCACAGTAAAGGAAACTTGATGCATTGCTCAAAAGTTCTAAAATCTTCAAAATTTTGATCAACACTATAATGGTTTAAGTCAAGTTGGGGTGATTTGGCAAAAATCAAATTAAGCTTGAGCCGGGATTAGAGGATGATAGTTTCTGATATTCTTGCGCTAATTGAACCATTAATCATATCACAGAAATGCTCGAAAGTTTGTTATAAGATTTAGGTGGACAACAATATCAATGACCGACTTAACGTCAGTCATAATATCGCTGAAATATAAAACTGAGATGGAAGGGCAATTCAGTCAATATGATTATCTGCTCAAACTCAATAAAAATCCAAAAATATGTACTGCTTTTGAAAAACCATTTAAAAACACAGAAATATTTTTTATTCTATGTTTTTCATTTTTGGATATTTCTTTTGTAAATATTTTACATAAACACTCAAAATACTATAAGATTTTCCTTTCTTTTTTACATAACTATTTAAATTCATTTAAGTTATGTGTTTCAAAACGTAAAACACTTTAAGGTATGTAATCATCGAGGTATGGGTTCTCGGTGATTCATTTCAGTTAAATTGGTTTAAGGTATTTATTTAATTTAATTTAAAATTAAATAAAAGTAACTCATTAAGTATGAATAACGAATCAGGTCAATTTTTTAACGAATTATTTTCTAATTCGTTACCCTAATTCCCTTCCACCACTCTGTAATTAATTTTATTCGTTATGCATAGTTAACGAATTAAACACGAATTAAAGCTAATTCGTTAATCTTATGTCTTTGAGTTAACGAATTGGTTCTAATTCGTTGTGACACGTGTTAAATTTAACCTAATGAATCACCTGATTTGTTAATTCAAAATTCAAACGAATCGGCTGATTCGTTACATCGAAAAATGTGCCGTGTCAGTAATATATAGGGGTTCGTGAAACAATTCGTTTCACACTATTCATCTTCTTCCCCTATTGCACTGTTACTCTGGCCAAATTTTCCAGAAAATTCGATCTTCATTAAACCTCTTTCTGATTATATATTTGTGATCCTAAGGTATAGATGATCATACCTTCGTGATTTTCGTCAAATTTGACACTGGTTTGATGGGTTAATTGTATGTCTTTGTAACCGGGTGTTTGAGGTTTTTCTAAACCTTAATTTACTTACTTTATACCATGTTATGGACCATAATATTGATGTCATTGTAATCGTAATGTGTTTCCGAGATCCATTGTGATCATTGATTTAGCTTCATGTTACTGATTATAGTCGTATCAAATTTCAGATTACATGTTTGACTTTTCTGGTTCTTGGTAATTTTGACCTTGACCAATTGAGTCAAAGATTAAGCTTATTTGGCCATTCGTTATGCTTAACGAATTGGAACTAATTCGTGTCCAATTCGTTATGCAATTCAAACGAATTGGGATAGCGAATCAATATTAATAACGAATCAGATTTGTATTCGTTATTTATAACGAACTAGATGTTAGTTCGTTAATTTTTCAAAGTAATTCGCTTATTCGTATTCGTTATTTATTTACCTGATAGCGAAGCAGATGATTCGTTATAACAACTCATTATTAAATATAACAAAACCGTCTGCTTAACGAATGACATTTTAATTAAAAGATTTTATTTTTAAATTCATTTAAAATTTACTTATTTCTTTATATATTTATTGATTATCACTGAATCTCGACATTGTTTATTTAGAACTGTGGCCGATAACATGGAACAAGATCCCCCGGTAGCTAATCAACAACAACAGCAACAACAACAAGACTTGCCGTTACTGCCGTATGATAAGAAGCATAATATATATGCCTTCATTGGTACAAATTTTGCAGATGAAAACATATTTGGAGGGTTATTAGAATTCTTACGACGCTCGCGTATTCACTATTCTGTCACTGCAAATCCTGACGTTCGATTCAGTATTGTTCGTCAATTTTGGAATACGGCGAGGTATGTTGAAGTTGAGGACCATATTGAAGCCACAATCAACCAAACACCTATCATTGTTGATATTGATGTAATCCGACGTGTGCTTCGGTTTGAGATATCGTTGATCATCCATATGAGTTTGATAAAAAGGTGATCAAGGGTTTGTTTCGTCGAGTATTCTACAGTGGTGACATTGAAGCTTCCATGTACAACAAGAATGGATTATGCCCAACGTAAAAATATTTATTACATGTACTATTCCATTGCTTGGGAGGTCGAAAGGGTAATTCGATGAATGCCGAATTATGCTACAATCGCCGTTTGTCGCTTTGATCTTGAACAAGAACTTCAACTTCTCGGAAATGATATTTTATCATCTGAAGGAACAATGTCTCAGACAGTTCAAAAAAAGAAGTTTCTTATGTATCCTCGGTTCCTACAATTAATTATTGAAGATTTGATTCCTAATATGTTTATAGATCAAGCCATTGTGAGCGATGTGATGCCGCTTGATCATATGACGGCTGATACTGTTCGACGAATGAAGGTTTATAGGAAAGATCCTCCTCCAACCAAAGTTTAATTGGTCATATGAGGAATCCAGACTATGTATGTCCTAACAATGATCGCTGGATCCATGATGACTCGAACTCCGAGCGTGAGGAAGGACTAGGTGGAAACGAAGGTGATGATGGAAATGGTGATAATGGGGATGCTGTTTTTATTGAACAACAAGCTACAATTGAAACGGCTTTAGCTGCTACAATTGCTGCTCAACGCAAGAGAAAAGGGAAAGAGTTAGCGGTTGAAGGATCCTCTAAGCGATGAGTATCAGCTGGTACTGGAATTTCATTTGGAGTTCAGCCTCCAAGGTTGTCGGTTTCTCAAAGACCGGCTGTGACACTTACTACTAGCACCCCAGAACTCACTTTGACGACCACGCTTACATCGGATCCTAGGCTTGGTATGATTCCTCAATCTGTTTTATCTACAATACCAAGGCCTACAACTGCTACATCGGTGGTTTCTCCAACACCGACTATGCTGCCTCCACAACCAATGGACTTTTCATTTTTGAGGCTTAACCGACCTCAAGGTCCTGTTCAACCTATACCAGCTTCGTTTCTTGCAATGACACATGATCAACAGATGAATATGGTCTTGAGTCTAGTTCAATTATATGAAAACCAAATGTCTGCTGACCGTATGACTTAAGAACATATGATGGACAATCAACGAAGGTTGATGGGATATATCTCTTATTGTCAGAAGGAAACAAAAGATCTTCATGGGATTGTTAAGTCTCAGGTGGTGAAGATCAAAGAGCAGGAGGATCTCATCTTGCAGTTAACATGCAAGGATGATGCACTTAAGAAGCACAAGAACGATGACGAAGATCCAGATGCTTCGGAAGCAGGATGTAATGAGCCTAAACAAACTCACGGCTCGTCCTCTGGTGCAGGTATAAGTGCTGCTGATGATTCTGGAAAGTAAATTATTGTGTATCATGACTATACAGCTGCCAAACCCATTGAGATGATTGAAGCTAACACTGTCATCTTTGTGGATGGATCGGGGTTGGTGAGAAGTGTTATGAATAGGGACGAGATTGAGGAGGGACCGTTTGTTGAAAGGTCTCTAACACGAGAGCAGATTTCGTTACAGCTTGGATTAAATGATAATGAATTAACCGTGTTAGAAGCTAGGCCTAATGTTGAGGTCGAGAACGATGATGAGATCTTAAATGATCCGATTATTAAGATGAATACGACTTTTATTTATGAAGATGAGGAGGTAGAGGTTGAAGATGTGACAGCTGAGGAATACCCTGATCTGTTTCAACACACCAATGTTGATCAGGGTGCTCCAGTGTTAACTGAGGAAACATTCAAAGCAGCTGAGGATCATTTGGATAAAGCATCAAAGGGTAAACGTGTGGTTGATATGAGATTTGATTCGATTGAAAACCCGACCGATGCTGACATTCAGAGATGGTTTTGTTATCGAAGTAAGAAATCTCGAAAGATCATTGAAGCGTATCGCTACGTGGATGAAGATCAGAAGATTGAAGCTGTCACTCGTGCTCAAGATAATCAGATGACGTCCTTCAAATGGGAGAACGGTATTTCATGGCTTTATGATTCTGAGTTGAAAGTATGTATTGTCAAATGGGAGAACGGTATCCAATATTATGAAAGGATCACTGATGTTCTCTCATTACCGCGTTGGGATGTTCGGACCCTCACGTGTCGGCTGTTTATGAATCGTGGGGGTGATCGAATAGCAGATTGGTTTCATCAACATCTGCTATTCTAGGTCAACCATGGGTTTAAATTTCTTAAGCCACAAGTCCCTACTCGTAAGCGCATCCATGAGATTGATCCAAGGACGGGCTGGAGAAAGTTGATTCTTAAAGTAAAACCGCCAAAGACTATGAAGAGTGTGCCGGTGAAGATGTTAAATCAACATATGTATTTATCATTCAACTGCTGGTACTACAATAACCGAACTGGAGAGGCCGTCACTGTCTTGGGTAAAGGATTAATGACCGAGCTAATAAAGATCATCGATCCGATGTGGCTCGTGAACTTGACAGAGACTAACAACGACGTGCTTTTCAAGAACAAGATTTTATTTGAGCGCCGTGAAGACTATGACCGAGCAATGCAGTTTCAGCGTGTTTTTCATGTGTGTCATGAGCATGGCATTCACAGCTGTAGAGACTGGCAGACCAAGTGCTTCAAATAAGTTAAAGACAAAGAGCTCAAGACAAGGGGGTGTCTGTTAGTACACGGTTTTGTGTCTCCAGTCTTTGTATTTATCGTTAATGTATTTGTCGTTTTATTTATGTAATAATTATTAAAGACAATTAATGTAGTTCGTTAAGGTATCATCTAGTTCGTTAAGGATGTTTAACGAACTAGACTTAAGTTATGTTCCCTCCTGATTCGTTAAGGATGTTTAACGAATCAGGGGGTGATTCGTTAAGTTTATTATGTTTATTGTATGTAATGAAGTGGGTGGCTAGTTCGTTACAGAATGTGTAACGAACTAGACCCATATTCTATATATAGTGGTTTCATTCCACTGTTAATTTAAAGTTATGAGTTAAGATTATCAAACCCCTGCCGAATTGCTCACTCAATCCTCATCTAATATTATACATATACATATATACAATTAATACTATTACAAATAACATTAATACCTAATCGTATAAGAGCATCATGAACTAGATCCGTTTTAGTTATTATAATTTATCAGATCTGAGATCTGTTAAGGTATTCTCAGGCACTCTCTTTCCCATCCGATTCAATTCGATTTCGGCATCCATTCACACAATCGAGATAGCAACCAACGTCCAAACGAGACGACAACCCTTTCGTCTTTGTCATTCAATTCATTGCAAACGCCAATCCCGGCAGCCTCTTAGTCGTTCGATTCATCGTAACCAATGTCGGCCTCTTCGTCTTTGTTTAACGTCTGGTATGTTGAGTTCGTTAGAGTTTCTGCACAATTTTAATTAGTCATAATGTAAACCCTAATTAGTTAGGAGCAAACAAGTATGAGTTTTTTGGATTTGCTGCACAATTACAACTTCTGGTCCGTTATCATAATATCATTACTAATACTATTTATGCTTAATTTTCATGTGATAGATCCCCATGCACACGTAGGGGAGTTTCTTTTGAAGTTTTAAGCATTCTTTGTTCTAAAATGATATTGTTGGATGTATTTTGGTTCATACTTTAAAGATTAATAGGATTGTTAATATGTAATACTTTTATAGTATAAAGAAGGGTAACATAGTCATTTATTAAGTACATGTTAATGAAATGGGGATATCTATACTATATAATAAACAAAGCTTTCTAAGTGCCACATGTCATCACTATGGTGACCCTTACAAAATTTTTCCCTCTTATATCTCATATTATATACATTTCTCTTTCTTATTAATAATTTTTAATATTTCATTTTCTCTTTTTAATACAGTAAGTCTTTCCTAATTTAAATTCTTAATACCAACATAAATATATTATTTACTCCTGCTTTCTATCTTTCTTTACAAGAAGTCATTCTGAAATTGCAAATATCTTTCTTTACTCCTGCTTTCTATCCCAAATAGAGCCAAAGAATAATGCTCAAGCACTAAAAGACAATAGTTGAGTGGAAGCAATGCAAGAGGAACTGGCACAGTTCAGAGATCTACATGTGTGGTATCTTGTTGATATGCCAATAGACAGAAATGCAATAGGAACCAAATGGGTTTTTAGAAACAAAAGAGATGAAAGGGGTTTGGTGATTAAGAATAAAGCTAGACTTGTAGCATTGGGATGTCTTCAAGAAGAATGAATAGAATTTGAGGAAGTCTGTGCACCTGTTGCAAGACTTGAAGCTATCAGGATCTTTCTTGCATATGCTGCCTTAAAGAACATTAAAGTGTTCCATCTTGATGTTAAGTATGCATTTCTAATGGAAAGATTGATGAAGAAGTGTATGTAGCTCAACCTCCAGGTTTTGAGGAACCAATGTATCCAAACAGGGTGTATAAGCTAAACAAAGCCCTCTATGGATTGCATCAGGCTCCTAGAGCATGGTATGATGAGCTATCAAATCATCTTCTTGAAAATGGTTTTAAAAGAGGAGCCATTGACAAGACACTCTTCTACAAAAGAAAGGGATCAGACTTACTTCTGTTACAAGTGTATGTGGATGACATCATTTTTGGATCTACAAATGAACAAATGTGCATGGAGTTTGAAGGGGTAATGAAGTCCAAATACAGCATGAGCTCTATGGGAGAAATGAACTTATTTCTTGGATTACAAGTTCAACAGAAAGCTGAAGAGATCTTCATTCACCAAAACAAATATGTGCAGGACAACTTGAAGAGGTTCAATTGTCATGAGTACAAGACTGCTTCAACTCTAATGGACACCAAAGAAAAGATGATTGCAGATGAAAAGGGGGAGCCTGTGGATGAACATGAATATAGAGCCAAAATTGGATCTCTGATGTATCTGACTGCAACAAGACCAGATATCATGTTTGCTGTATGTGTGTGTGCAAGATTCCAATCAAGTTCAAAAGTCTCCCACATGAATGCTGTTAAAAGAATATTCAGATATTTGAAGGGAAGACCAGATTTAGGAATTTGGTATCTAAAGAACCAATCTTTTGATCTAATTGCCTATATAGACAGTGATTATGATGGCTGTAACATGAGCAGAAAGTCCACCTCAGGAGGATGTCAATTTTTGGGTGAAAGGCTAGTGTCACGGCAATATAAAAAGCAGACCACTGTCTCAATCTCTACTGCAGAAGCTGAATATGTTGCTGCATCTGCCTGCTGTGCACAAGTTCTATGGATTCAAAATCAGATGCTGGACTATGGTTTGAATTTTCTGAACACCCCTATTCTTATTGACAATATTGCTGCATATTTTACTGTTAAGAATCCAGTTCAACATTCTAAAACTAAGCACATTGAAATCAGACATCACTTCATCAGAGATTGCAGTGAAAAAGGTTTGATTGAAATGAAAAGAGTTGATACAAGTGATAATTTGGCTGACCTATTCACCAAACCACTTGATAGAACCAGGTTCAACTTTCTTCTGAAAGAACTGGGAATGATCAACTCTGATGAAATCTGATTAAGGATGTGTGCCTAGTTGTGTACCTCTATGTGCTAACTGATTATTTTGTTTGAGGTCAAACATAATGAATGTTTAGTGAATATGCCTGATTATGCTACTGAATATGTTAACTGTTATATGCTTTAACTGATTTTGTGTGCAAGGTTTAAAATGATTGATTTGTTTAAAATGTGTGCATGTTTATCAGTTGATGTGCATTTGTGATGTTAGGATAAGTGTTCTTGTTATGAATTACCTGTTAATGTAAGCTTATCTGATATCATTGCTTAAATGCTTAAATATGTGTTTTATCTGATCTTCTGATGTTATTAAGATAGGTTAGACTTTGAATGTAAGTATTGTCTACTCTCTTGATGATATCATGTTTGATTAAGATTTGATTATGTTACAATTGTTTGTGTCAAAATGAGTCTAATGTCAAAATTAAGTGATGAAATGAATTTTTCCAATGACTTTTGCATAAATACTCTATTTTGGTCAAAACATGAGCAAGTTGATTAATGGTGTAGAGATATGATAAGATTATTCAGTTCAAGCTTTAAAGAAGCTCAAAAGAAGGATTTTTTTTAAAGAAGAGACTCAAGTAGTTATTTTTGCTGAAAATTGAGTCATTTTCCCAGTTGGAAGGACATGCACTTGTGTATGTTTGGTCCTTAAATCTCTACAGATTTAAAGGATAGCCATTGACCTGAAAACTGAATGCATTTGGGGCAATCATAACTTGTTTCTTATTCCTTCACTTAAAACTATGCCAATAGCTCTGACTTTGAAAGGACATATATTCACATGTATGTTTGGTCCTGCTGATCACTTGTGGTCAAATAGGATAGCCATTTACCTGCCATGTTAAGAGATATTGGGGTGATTGAATATTAAACTGAACTAATGTTGGGAAATTATAGTACATTGACTACTTAGCCAATCATATGGATTTATTAGGCTAAAAGGACCTTAGTATAGTCATTAACATGTATGGTTGCTTTCTCATGATAATGTAAAATCTAACGTGATATAAGCATAATGAATATGCTAATCTTTATGTGGAGATACATAGTTGTCTTTGCATGTCTCAAGATTAATCTCTCCAAATGATAGGCAGAAAAGTGATTACCCAGACATACACAAGCCTGTTGTTATTTGGTCAACCAAAAATGAAACATCTTTAAATATGACAAAGAACATGCTTTAAGAAAATTTGAGAAAATTTCAAAAACAAGGGGAAGAATGAATAAATCAATCAAAAGTTGATAAATGTTTTAAATATTTTATCAAACAAGAGGGTTACAACAAGAACTACAAAGATGTTGACAAAATCTGTCTCATCTTGAATGAAAGGCCTGTTATTTAACAGTAAGTCCAACGTTCAACCTCTATATATGTTTGAAAATCAAAAATACAAAAACAACTTTTTGACCAAATACAGGAGGTTGGAGTCAAATTGGGGTGATCTGGGGAAAGCCAAATAAGCTTTGAGAAGAGATATGAGGCATCATGGCTCAGTGTTGACCATTAATGCATTATGCTACTAAATGAACCTTAATAATATCACCAAAAGAGATAAAATTAATGCTAAGTTAATACCTGCTGTTAACATATCTATGTTGTCATAATAATGCTGAGAATGAAGTATTGAGAAAGCTACTTAGTCAATATGATCCCATTCTTGAGATCTTTTCAGAAAATAGAACAAACTGTTTTGAAATGAAATACAACTGAAATTTGATCTCTAAATGCACCATTTGCTCTTAAACTATGATCTTTAATGAAAATATATTTTGACAAAGTGGTTTAAGTCAAAAAGTGTTGCATTTTTCCTTTAATAGGTTGAATATGCTAGTTCGGGTAAGGTGTGATGTTTTATAACCTTTCCGAGCATAAAACAGTTGAATATGTTTGAATATGTATGTTCGGGTAAGGTTTGATGCTTTATGACCTTTCCAGGCAAGCTTAATATTTTTGACTAAGTTTATGATTTTCGGGCATGCTTTGAAGTGTTTACACTTTCCGGGTAGAGTACACAGGTGTACTCATTTCCCGAGCAAGCTTGAAGTCTTGAGATGATTATGTGATATAGCTAGCTTTTAACAAGAAATTCTTGTTTCGGGCAAGCTTTGCATTTTAAATGCTGATTGTTAGTTCAAGAAAACTTTGTGAACTTAGGATTAGTATACCAAGTAAGCTTTCTGATTTGTGTGAATATGTTGTAACGAAAGGTTTGTTAACCTTTCCGGACACACTTAGATATTATTATTTAAGTTTGTCATTTTCAGGTATGGTTTGATATGTTGAAGTCACTCGAGTAGACTAAACTGCTTAGTTTAGTTCTCAGGCATACCTGATGATTGAATATGTGTATCCTAGTAAGCTTATTGCTAACTTAGGTACTTCGGGCAAGCTATTTGAAATTCTATACTGCAGCACACTTAACTGTTTATGTGTTTTAATTTCACTCCTAGCATGCCCTGTGATATTTGTGTTTATGATTTCTTTGAAATTACAAGTGTTTTCGGCCAAACTTTGTTTACCGGGCACACTTTATATTTCGGGTACACTTTTTGTTCCCTCAATATACTTGGTAATTTCAAAACTTGACTTTCCGAGTACACTATCTGCTAGAAGTCCTTTTCCGGACACACTTTGTACTATAGGAAGGTTATTCGGGTATACTTTGCATAAGAATGTTGTTCGGGCACACTATACATCAGAAAGATTGCTCGGGCACAGTTTGCTTCCAAGTATACTTGATTGAGTATGTTTCAAGTATGATTGTTTGATTATGATCCTTATTCCATTAAGGTTTATGCTAGATTAAGTCAATTAATTTGAATTCAAGAAATTTATACGGGGATCTTAATTGATTCCTAGTAAGAATGATTATTTGATATATTATACTTGATTATTTTCCTTGTGATTAATTTCTCAAGAAATCTAGTATTTCGGGTAAGCTTTCTTCATGGTGTCTTGATTTTAAATTACTTAGCTTGACCAAGCAAAGTTTGTATGTGAAAGGGATTGGGAAAACCTTGTAAATTTAAATGAAAATTTTACCAAGCAAGGTTTGATGTTTATATTCGAGTAAGCTTTGTGGAAGTATACCGAGTAGACTTTGGATATATTAAACTTTCCGAGTAAGGTTTTATTAACTTAAAAGATAAATATTGTTTTTAATATATCAAGTGGATAATGTTACTATTTGACAACTAATAATTCACAAAATGACAAAAAGCATTTAAAACCCACTTTCAAAAGGTATATAAGAGGGAGTTAGGCAAAATTTTCAACATTACTTTTCCCTCTCGCTCCTTCCATTGCAATTGCTTACTCGCAAAGAAACCTAAACCGACTTATCGCATTCAACTTTAATCCAAACCCTAACTTGAATTAGCCTTCTAATTCCGACTCGGTAAGCAACAATAATGTGTTTTCCGATCACGATTAGACTATAATTGGCTTTGATTATGTATTTGATTTCTAATACTATGTTTATGTGTTTAGGTTATAAACTTGTCGAAGAACAGGTTCTTGATGATTTTCTCTCTCTTTCTTCTTCATTTTTATAACTTGAAATTACCTAAGGTTGAGAACTTTATGACTAATTTCACTTTGAATATGTTTATTTATGTGATTCAGATATGGCAGAAGATCAACCCAAATATGCCTTCGAACCAAAACATAACATGTGTGCACTATTACAAGTCACACCTGACAATGAGCCGATGGCGAGGATGAAAACATGGATGGCTCGGTCAAATGTCAGCTTTGCGTTCACTGAATGTCCTGTCATCTACAGAAATCATTCATTGGATTTCTGGAGATCTGCAGAACTCGTTGAGGACATCAATGGAAAGAGAATCGAAGCAAATGTTGCAAGACAAGAAATACACATAACAGAGAGGATGATAAGAAGATGCTTATGATTGAATGATGATGATCATAATTCAATAAACTTCAGCACACCTCACTTGATGAGGATATTCAAGCAAACGATGGGGGTATCAAGGAACTATACATGATGGACAGTTTCAAAAAGGGGATGTTCCCTATGTTGTATAGGTTTCTTATCCATCATGTGATACATGGACCTTGATGAGTCATGATTTGGCAAATGCCACGGTTGGAATTATGTATGATCCACCCTTCAACTTTTCAAAGATGATATTTGAACGATTAGTAGGAAACTTGAAGAAGACCAAGAAGAAAAGATTCTTACAATATCCAAGGTTCCTACAGATAATCTTCAATTGTGAATTACAAGATTTGCCCACTGTTGGCATTACAACCTACTGCAAAATCCTGACACATACAGAAGAATCAGAAAACCAGGTGTTTCTAATATGTATAACTCAAATGTACAATTTGAGATCTTGCCATGGTTGTTGGACCATGACTTGAATGTGATGTCGGTGCCTGAGTTGAGCTCATAGGAGGAATGAGGGGAAGATGGTGATGATGGTTCTGATGATGATATTGATGGAGATGAAGGAAGGGCTGGAGGAGCCATGATTGTTGGTGCATACGATCAGGGGGAGCAACCAGAGCAACAAGAACAACCCATTATTCCAACACCACCACAATCACCACCAACCCATTATACCCACACCACCACAAACTCCGCCACATCAAACCACTCAATCCCCACCCCAAACCCTAACCATAAGCCAACCTGAAACATCAACACATGTATCCCTAACACCACAAACACCACCAACATTTAGCCCAACTCACTCAGATCCATTCATTGCAAGCCCACCTCATACACAATCACCAACACTATCCATATTTCAAACCCATACCACAAACCCAGAATAGCCTGAATATGAACAATTCTCTACATCACTACCTACAAAACCACCCACCGACACTGACTTGTTGACCTTGTTAAAAGAAAATGCTGAACTAAAGAGAAGGAATGAGGAGGTGACAGAGGAGAATGTGATGTTGATAGAGAAGTTGGTACAAGAAAATTTGAAAATTCAAGCCCTGGAGCAGGAGGTTGAGAAGACCTCAGCTGCCCCAAAACAGGGGGAGAATGACAGTATGCCAACTGTCTCTGTGTGTTAACATTGAAACTGAAACTGTAACAGTTGTAGAGACTGCAGATAGTTTGAAATTGATTATAAATGCTTATGATGATGGAGAGGAGAGTAATGAGGAGAGGAGAGCTGAGGATGAGGAGTATGAAGGTGATAGACCAGATGTTGGAGAACAGGACTATGATTATAATGATGAAATAGTAAATGAGGAGAGGGATGAAGAGAATGTTGAGACAGAGGATAGGATTGAAAAGACAACTGTTGAGGAGAATGTAACTGCTACTGATATGGCTACTGATGTCTTAACTGACATTCAAACTGGAGTAGAGAATGAAGTGTTGAATGAAGGGAATACTGCTACTGAGGAGCCCATCACTCAAACTGAACAACCAAAAAGCTCCAAGAGGGTAGAGTATGACCCTGAGTTAGAAGCACTTGAGAAGGAGATTGATGACTATGTACAGTCGGAAAATGAAGAGGATGTGAGGAGGAGAATTGAGAAAGGCAAAACTAAAGTTACAGAAGAAGAGCCTATGAAGGCATATCCAGAAAAAGATGGGTCATTTAAAGATGATGCTATTGTTGATGAAGCTGCCTTAAGAGAACAAGAGAATATACTGAGAGAAAGAAACTGACTCAATCCCTGACTCCTGAAGAAATGGCAGAATAGGAAGTCTTGATCAAACAAGCCAAACTTGGAAAAGAAATTATTGATGATGTGGCTGATCAAGAAATAATTGAAGCCTTTATTAAGTTAAAAGAGCAAGAGGAAGCTAACAAGTCTTAGCTATGGTGGTTAGTATGTTTCAACCATAGAGCCAACCTGAAATGAATATGAAGAAATGCCCCAAAAGGAACCTGAAAGGGAACCTTAGAGGCCAACTGGTGAAACTATTGAAGAAATGATGGCTAACATCACCAGAATCAGGATGGAAAGAGCCAAAAGATTTGAGCAAGTGTATACAAGGAAGAGGAAGTTTGATGAACAGAAAAGAAATGATGAGAGGAAAACAAAGAAAGGGAGATGGGATGAAAAGAATAATTGCTATATTGAAACTCCTGATGATGATGGTGATAATGATGCTAGCCCAATAAGAGCAATTCCATTGCAGACACTACAACCAGGTCAACAGATTCCAGGTGTTTCTGATGTGCCTGTTAGAACTGAACAAAATCCAAATAATCCAACCTCAGATGAGCCAAAGATAGATGCAGTAAATGTATTAACTGAAGAGGATGATGAAACTGATGATTCTGATGAAAACAATGATGATCAAGGGAAAGGAGGTGAAGCTTCCAATGTTGAATATCCACAAGTTGAAATGACTGATGAGCAGAGAGCCAATATTTAGTTAAGTATGAGAGAAGCAAAAAGAAGTCATCCATTGGTTGTAAAGTTGAGGAGATATGGCATAAGCTTTGAAACTTTGGCTGATCTTGATGATGATCAGTTGCAAAAGAGATTGATAAAGAGAGAGATGGTCTCAAGAAAAAGATGGAAGAAAAGAACAGGGAAAGCCAAAAATTCAGAGAATATCTCAAAAGGCACAATTATTCGGAGAAAGATCTGTCTCACTTTAACTTTGACCAACTTCAAGATCTGTATAACAGTGAAAGAGAAAAAGTGATTGAGAAGTGTGTAAGAGAAAAAGAGAAACTTGAAAAGTTTGAAGCTTTGAAGAAAAAGTATGGAGGCATGTATGGATATTTGCTGGAAAAAGTTTGAAGCCAGAAATTGTTGAGAACCTAACCAGAGAATCAGTGTTGGACCAATACAATAAACTGAAAAGAAAATAAAAACTGAAGAGGGTTCAAACTGAGAGCTCCACCAAACAGTCTGAACCAACTGATGAACCTCAAGCAAAGAAGAGAAGAATTCAAACTATGAGGGAGAAATTAAAAGAACAAGTCAGATCAGTTGAAACCCCTAACCCACAAGAAGTGAAGCCTGAACCTGAAGATGAACCCATTGTTCCTTGGGAGAATAAAGAAATGATCAAAATTCTGAGGAACATAATGATCAATCAAAGGGGAATGAGTGAAGCAGACTTTAATGCCTTGGAAAAACAAGATTTGAAAGAACTTTCCTATATCCAAAAGGCAGAGTGGGAGAAAGCTCTAAGGGAAGGAGAAAACCCTAGAAGCTTTGTGGATGGAAAATTTGTACATGCTGGTCTGTCAAACAGACCTGGTATGGCAAAGATGCTGCTTGATATTAAGGCACTAGCAGGACTAAACATTGTTGATCTTGCCAACCTTCCACCAGAAATGGTAGAGGCAATCTACATTAAAGTTTTCAACTTAAGGCCTGGAAAATCAATGAAGTCTATTCCTTTTAGGCCTCCAATCTCAAGAAGACATCCACAAGGTGGAAGAGGTGAATCTAGTAGATCTGCACAACAAAGAACAATAAGACCACAATCTGATGTGGATCTTCCAAGAGAACTCTACTATGATTTTGTCACTGAATCTCTAAAGGTGATTATGGAAAGTAGACAATTGAGAGAAATTGTTGTAAGAAGTGACTTTCGTGAGTATACTGAAGAACAACTGGAAAGGATGGCCACTCTTAACTTGAATGATTACAGAAACAGAAACAGAATGGCTGGAAGGCAGATGAATGATCTGTCAAAATTTTTGAAAGATGAAGCTGACAAAGGATTCAAGTTCTTAAAAGAAAAGAAAAGCTGGAGATTGATTCAACTTCACAGGTCAAAGAGGACAGAAAAATTGAGGAGAATGGACGAGACTATTTGATGAATGTCAGAGATGTGAATCCATTGTCAAACATGAATACATGCATAAGTCTTGGAAGAAGAATGATACACCCCAACTACACAGTACAAAAGAATGACATTATAGCTGAGATTGAGTATAAAGAGAATGCTGATCACTATGAACTGAGAAACTCTGATGGAAAATTACTGGGGATTATTAAGAAAGATGAAGTCTTGACTTGCCTGCATAATGAAGATCTGATGGATATAAGGGATTTGGTTATACCAGAAAGTCATACTCACTACCGAATCCTTAATATCTTTAAAATGAAAGCTGCATCAGAGATAATCAATAGAAGACAAGCCGCCGATAATGCAGGAAAGAGACAAGATCAATAGAATAGGCTTTGTGATGTAATGTCTCCGGACAGCTTTTGAATATGTAATTTGTTTATGTTATTTGAATATGTAATTTGACTTTTAATTTGATGTGTATTTTTGACTAAGTGTAAGTAACCTTAGAAATGTTTTGGGTCAGCTGAGGTGTTCCAATCTAGGGGGAGATTGTTGAGTCAAAGATTTGACCAAAATTAAGTATATGGAAGATTGGAATCTTCTCAACCTCCTCAGAATTCTCTATGTATGGATCCGGACACACCTTAGACCTCCGAGCAAGCTTTTACTTAGGCGGGTACAATATTTTGTCTATCGGACAAGGTTATCTTCAAATAAGTCTTCTTTAGTGGATATCCGAGCAGGGTTTGCAAATTAGTGCATTGCCGGGCAAGGTTCACTAGTTTATGTAAATCCGTGCAAGGTTCACTTTATCAAGAAAGTCTGTTCTTCATAGCCATGTAAAGCTCACTCCCGAGTAAGCTTTTGGCTAACCAAGTCCATGAAGCCAAATTATTGGAAGACCGGGCAAGGTATTCATTAATAATAGTGGTCCGAACAAGCTTGATAATTTAGATGAATATCTTTAAGTAACATCGAGCAAGGTTCAACTCATGAAAGGAACAGTACTCCCGAGTACACTTTGCTAATAAGTTATTTTATAGCAAGGAGTTGAAATGAACCATTGAAGAACAAGGTTGCTCGTAAGGGTTTGTCGGGCTAAGTCTGGCAAAGTCAAGAAGACTGAAGTCTACCCAGTGAGTATTTTACTTTGTAAAATACTCTTCAAGTAAAATCTACCTGAAAACTGATCCCGGGCACACTTCTATGTTACCAAGTTGTGAAGGATGGCACAGTACATAGCCTACTCGGAAAATGAAGATTGATGCAAAGCCTACCCGGAAGACTTGTTTTACACTTAGAATATTTTCTGATTATGTAATTTGAATATGTATTTATGTTTGGGGTTTCTAGAAGGAATGACAGCTGTCCTAGGGTGGCAGGCCTATAAATAGAATGTTTTAGGGCATGCCGCCTACGAGGGAGGACAAGGCAGACAGACACATTAATTAAGAAAGAATATTGTGTGTGACGGCTGTCCTAGTATAGTACGGATAAACCTTCCTTCAAGAAACCCTAAGTCGATTATCCAATTAGTATGATTGATATTATATAAATGTAAATATTTTGAGTGAATCTTGTTCGTGTTGGTTACCTTTGAATACTGATTAAGCAACTGTATGTTTGTTATTGATTCCGCCTTTAACAAAATGTCATCTTTCTAAATATAGCAACTCGTCGTTAACTCCCTTGTCGACACATCTACTTGTGTGAGTTATGACATGATTAAGTAAGATCCAGCTGAAATCGGGGACCAGACAAGGGGAAATTAGTGATGAGAGATAATAATGAAGTTCAAGCTTTTTAACGCTATTCATTTTCGGTTATTTGAGTAAATATAATTTGACTTAGGCTTATTCGAATTTTGTTATGATATCTGTAATAGTAACACGTCGGCCTGTTCCGAGTTAGGGTGTTACAGTTATGGTATCAGAGCTAAGGCTCTTTCCTGTAGACAACTTAAAACTTAAAATCAGACTTGTGAGATAATGGGTAGACGCTGGGATAGGATTAATATTTCATATCAATCTTCGTGCTATCATTTTGTGATTTTCGGTCTATTTGTTAGAGCCCTTTATAGGAACCTGTGTCTCTCTATGGCTTACCCGATTTCATCTAGTTGAGTAAATTGTTCATGCTTACACTATACAAATATATAAATGACTTTTGAAGACAACGTTTGAAACCACTAAAAGGATCACGACTTTGACTTACCCCACTATGCTCGATTCAGACTTTGCGACCACGCGCGCCTCTCGACATTTTCCGCAATAATTATACATTTGAATAAACAACATTTGTCAGGTCCCCGATTGTTGGTAGATCCTAAACGAATCAAGTCATAACTCACACAATAATGTGTTGACAAGAGAGTTAATGACGGGTTGCTATATTTAGAAAGAAAACCGTTTGATAAAGGCGGAATCAATAACAAAAGATTTGGTTGCTGAACAGTTAATTAAAGGCAACTAACACACAAGATTCACTCAAAAGATTTCCATTCATATAATATAAATCATAGAAACGGTCATCGATTTAGGGTTTCTTGATGGGAAAGTTATATCCGTACGATTCTAAGACAACCATCACACTCACAAATATTCTCTTTCAATTAATAAGTCTGTCTGTGTTAGGAGGCGTGCCCTAAATTATATTCCTTTTACAGGCCTGACACCCCCTTTACATCTGTCATTCCTTCTAGAAACCCTAAATAATAAAACATATTCAAATTACATATTCAAAACTATCCTAACTGTAAAACAAGTCTTCCGGGTAGGCCTTGTAGCAGTATTAACTTTTCCGAGTAGACTGTGTGCTCTCCCTTCCTTTAGTACTTGGTAACATAGAGGTATACCCGGGAACAGGTTCCGGGTAGACTTCACTTAAAAAGTATTTCAAGTGAAATACTCACTGGGTAGACTTCAATCTTCTTGACTTTATGTAACGATTCCGACGAAACCCGGTATACCCTAACCGGTAGACAATAGTTACGTCATACTTAATGTCTGGTACATGAATTACCATAGTAATTATACGAGAATACATGGTTCACTGTATTGATTGTACGTGAATATATAATTCATCGTATGGAATATGCGATTAATCGATCGATAGTTATGGAAACCCGAACGAATCGAGGGTTCAATTATAGATGAGATATATGATATTTAGTGATGTTTACGAAGTATTAAAGCTTCGGGATAAGTGAATTAAGGCACAGAAAAAGAATTTCGATTTAATGGTACGTCGGTACATTAAACGAAACCTTTAATACCAAACCAAGCAAGAGACAATCGATCAAGCCGAAAAAGATGCGAAATTATTAATAATATGATGTTTTAAGTTAACGAAAGCCATGGTTTGAGTTTTTAAAGTTCTTAAGTCGGTTTTATATAAATTTCATTTTTTAGCCGAAAAACGACCGTTTTAGCCTCGTTTTAAGCCGAATTAAACATTTAACCGAAAAACGAACTGAACCAGATTATCCAACACATTATCCGGATTACGAGAATCCAAACATGTGGCCTAAAATGAAGAGGTGGGTCCCACCCCACCCCTCCAAGAGACCGATCGGACCACCACCCCCACAAACCCACTTCATTTTTCTTTTTCACACAAACTCATCCAACAATCTCCAATCCTCTCAAGATCATGATCCAAAACCGAGAGTTTTTAGCAAGAAAACAAGGTAAATAAGCGAGTTAATCACGTTTCCATCTTCGTTTCTTGAGTTTATTTGCAAGAAAATGAGGTTTCAAAGATGAAAACCGATTCTTACATGATCAAGTGATGTATACAGGTTATACAAGGGATCTTGGTCCAAGAAAGGAGTTAAACGAATCAAAAACGAATTTTTACGGTTAAATCTTTGTTTTTGAATCATAACCGAAACTATAGTGTAAGAGGCTTGATCGTGAGTGTAACTTGCTTGGTATTGTGGTATGTTGGTTGTAGGTTCTGTGTTTAGTGGCAGATAAGGCGGAAAGACGAGTTTGTAGCTCGTAGTGGCGGAAAACGAAAGGTATATTCGGTTATGTTCGGTTTTGGGAAATTTGGACAGATTGTTGATGCTTTAGAGTTAGGTCATGAAATTTTACAGGGATGTTCTACACATGAAAATAAGAGTTCTGTGAATATTTGGTAATTTTTGGACAAAGGATGAATATTTGGTGAATTTAATGCTCGGTTTTGGCCAAAAATGGTGAAAAATAGTTAAATATCATGAAAAATTCTGGAAAATTACAGATAAGCTTTTTATATCATGTATAAGTCACACACAAAATTTGAGATTAGTTGGAGAAGTCTATGTAGGCTTTTCGGTTAAACGAGTTCTAGGGATTCTAGCTCGGTTTTAGTGAAAATGGCATCTAAAAGGGGATTTTGGTTCTGGAAAAAAATTACAGGGGACTATGTGGATGCCAGGGGACATCTAGGAAAAATTTGGGATTTTTCTAAGATCGTTTGGTATTTACGACATATTTAGTGTTTAAATGGTGTTTAAAAATAGATAAATAAATTTTAAATATAGAAATTAATTGTGGAAATATTTTTACAAAATTCCCCACTGTTAAAAAGTGATTTGTGCAAAATTTCAAGATCCGAGAGTAAACGGATAAGTATTTGTGCTAATTATCAAACTTTTAAAGTTAAAACGCGTAAACCGGTGAAGTTCGCTTAAGCGAGCTGACTGGTGTATAAAAACCTTAAAAATGAACTATTTTCATATAATTGAGTTAAACAAGTAAAAATGAATCATCCGAAAATAATTCGGATGATTTGGGTATTTTTAACCGATTTAACTGTTTCCGGTACGCCAAAGACGGAAACGGGTCCCGAGGTCAATCGGGGCGTCTAAACCGAGTACTAATTTCACCACTTTAATTAAATTATCAGTCAACAATGATTTTCGGGTCGTGTGTGACCAAACTCAATTTGAAACATAAAATTTGATAACCGTGCTAGGCACGCAAAACGGGGAAAAACAAGCTATTAGAAGATTTGACTGTTGAACTCTAAACGACATCACAATCTGAGTCCGGAAAAGTGTTTCTGGGATAACCTTGCCCCTAGAACGGGTACAGTGCTGGGTTAACAGTGTCCCCAGATGTACCGGTTGATACGATTAATGTTATATTAATATTGAGTGTATAGTAATGATCGTAGGGATCATATTACAGATTGGACGGGTTAACTGATATTGATTGTTGTTACCTGCTTGCATGTGCTAAGGTGAGTTTCACGAGCCCCTTTTTTTTCTGAATTGTTTTAAATGTTCTCCCGGGGCGGAAGCATGTTACTACTGAAATATTTAAGTACATACTGAACGCATGGATTTGCGTGGATTTTACTGAACGCATGGATTTGCGTGGATTTATATATATCGTTTATTGTACGGGAATCGTACGGAAATGTACTAAGATGGTAATTGTCTGAGTTGTTAATATTGTAAGGTCCCGCAACAGTGTTCTGGGTTAACAGTGTCCCCAGATGTCATTGGAAGTGTTCTGGGTTAACAGTGTCCCCAGAGGTTATTGGAAGTGTTATGGGTTAACAGTGTCCCCAGAGGTTATTGGAAGTGTTATGGGTTAACAGTGTCCCCAGAGGTTATTGGGAGTGTTCTGGGTTAACAGTGTCCCCAGAGGTTATTGGGAGTGTTCTGGGTTAACAGAGGTTTCACTTGTGGGCTCAGCATAATTACATCGATAATATTATATTTTGATAATGATACATCATGGTTTACTAAAATTGTGAAACTCACCAACTATTCGTAGTTGACCCGTTTTCTCACATGCTTTTCAGGTACAATTTAGATGAAGTGATTGCTTACGTGCTAAGTGCTTAATGTGTGTAAGATTTGTGTGCGGGATGTTAGGATACATTATAACAGATAGAATTATGAATCGTATTGTATGATGTGTGTATCACCTAGACGGTAATGAAAGATGAGATAATGTAATTTAGAAGTATATTAATGCATTCAGTTTTCTTTATAAACAATGTGGTTGATATCAGAGGTGTCTGTCGCATCCCGTTTACGTTTCCGCTGCTGTTGCGGGGTGTTACAGAACTTGGTATCAGAGCCATTGGTTATAAAAGAATTAGGATGTCTTTAAAAGATACCTAAAATATAACCAGTAGCTCAAGTATTATAGGATCTGAATATCAACTAATAATTTATTGTGACGAGGTCTGGATGAACTTGGATGGACAAGTGTGTTGTTATGGTCCGGAACATAATAACAGACTTGTCCGCACGAGGGAATTCAGGGGAAGTCACGGGGTACATTAATAGGTAAAAATGGCAACATATGTGTAAAGTATATAATATTATTTATGCGTGCTAATGTGTATATATATATAGATGTGCATATCTTGTGGGTACATGTATTGAGAAATAGGACCCGGATAAGGAACCGGGGAAGGAAATAATAAAAAGTACCGAGGATGCTGAGATTTTTAGAGCATCGGTTGATAATGAGTCTGACTTATCGGGCCATAGTTATGATAATACCAAGTTAGATCGTCCGTTTGACATTAACCAGAAATATCTAGTAACCGTCACTCCCAACTAAAATTGATGAATCCCTTAACCTACCAACACCGGTACCGTATATCCTAATAACCCCAGATGTTCACCCGAACCGTCGACCCTCACGTACGGACGGATCCGTACATGAACCCATTCTTATTCCATTAAGGTAAATAAATAAATAAAATAATAATAATAAATTTGATACTAAATCAACAGATAAAAAATAATGTATAGAAATATATATATGTATTTCTCACTCTCAAACATATGAGTCATACCACCTCCAAATCGAGAATTACCGATTTCAACGAACCTAGAACGCCTGAGGACATTGACTGAGCAAGTGATAGAATTTCCCATAATAGTAATTAATAATATTTGAAGGCAACCCATGTTGCGCGATTACCTTGAACCTTGCAACTCCCTATGTTATCCTTATATCCGTTAGATGCCTACGCCCATGTATGCTCGAATAGAATGATTACCCATACACAAAGAGGTGTTGGAGTCATTATAGCATAGTTGGCTGTTCGTTCGTAGATGGTATACCGTGTATGCCGGATATACAAATAGACACGGATATTATAACTCCGTGGTACGTAATCATTTGGTGCTCACGGTGAGCATGTATCGGTTATGCTGACATGCAGAAGGATATTGAAATCATGAATATTAAACATTGATTTTTGTTGAGAAAGATCTATATGTCAGATGGTGACAAGGGTTATGAACCATATTTAGACGTTAACCGACGTCAGGTTAAGTCTATATGTTATTATATTTGTGGGACATATATACTAGATGCCGGTATGTGTAATATATATGATAATATTTGGTGTGTATGTGTACCTGTTGTTATGATTGAGCTGGTTACGAGTTATATGGTGAGATTAGTATTGATTACTGCGTACGGGATGAGTACGGCAGAATGACATAAAAAGAGTAACTCCAATGATGGAGATTGATATGATTCAGTTGATTGCTCAAAGATAGCAGATGATGATACCGAATGTTGTATCACAGATCACTGCTAGTGTTGATGCAAATGTGATCGCAGACTTATAGATCGAGCAATCACATGATTATGAATATTTCAATTCTTAGTGTTATTACTAAGAGTGATAATGTCCCACCGGATACTATTGTGACTACAAGTATTAGTTATAAACTAAACATGAATAGTAGTCGTAATGAATTAGATCCGGTATGAAGGATATGTTGTTGTTTGTGGTAAGGAAATCATTAATAGTTACTGATGGTAAAGGGAGGAATAGATTAGCGAGTGGATAGAAAAGATCGAAATGGTTAAGGATATTGGTAAGAGTCTAAAACATTGTGTAGTGAAATATGCTACAGATATGTTGGTAGATTATGTTGTGTCGTGATGGAACACGATGGTACAAAATTATAGTTAGAAAATTTTTACTCAGATGATGTGGTCAGAATTTAAAATTCTTGTGCTAGAGCACTTTTATTCGAGTAATTGAGTTCAGAGTTGGAAACTGAGCTATGGAAGATAGAAATGTTGTGTGCTGATCACTTAGAACACGCTAATCGTTTGAAGGAATTGTCATGTTTGATAACATGGCTAATTACTCCTGAAACTAAGCGAAGTGAGCGCTATATCGGGGACTAACTCCGTCGATAACGAGTATAGTCAATCCTGTAAAATATACAACCTTTGAAAGGGTTGTGTCGCAAGCCAGCATTGATATATTTTACTCTATGGGAAGTGGACTGGAAGGACGTTAGGTGAGACGTCGAGTAATGAAGAAGAGAAATGATAAAAGTATAGTGCAAGATAGGCTTTGAATAAGTAGGTATGTCCTACGACCCAGAATTATACTAAGACTAGTTCTGGTGTGAAAACATGAACCACATGAAGGGTCCTGCCCTAACTGTGGAAAAATATGGTTATCGGCAGGAAGAAGAATGTCGAGTGATAGTAGGCCACGGGTGTGGTAAAGATGGACGTAATGCCCCATTTGTTGAACCAAGTGAAGCCATGTGAACCGACAACCCCAACCCATTCGTGTACAACCACTCCGAACCCAACAACTTCAATAACAATCCATCCAAAGAAATCAAATTATGCCAAACAGTTGTACTTGTTAGGAATGTGGCAGTACAGAACGTTTCAAGAGAAATTGCCCAAAGTTGAACCAAGGTGTTGTTGGAAGATGAACCTCATGACAAGCATCAACCTCTGATCAAGCAAGGAGCCGTGCTTTTGGGAGTAATTCAAATAAAGCAAGTCATGATCTAAAAGTGGTATTAAGTACGTTGTAGTTTTAAATCAATAGACTTCAGCGATATTTTTACGGTCGTCGATAGAAGTTAGCTCCTGTTAACCTCCTATCATTTGGAAAGATACCGATTAGTGAAACTATAGAACCCTATACTGTAGAATCGCTAACGGTAAACCCCTAATGGTTAACTAAATTGTTCGAAATTGTCCTATTATTCTGAACGATTAACCTTTCCTTATTGACCTACGACCAGTAAAGTTAAGAAGTTTGACGTAATAGTTAACATGGACTGGCTAACTCGACATGAAGCTGAAATCAATTATGAAAAGAAGATGATTAGAAGCTCTCCTTCGGACGATGAAGCGATTAGATACAGAGAAAAGTGTACGGTATTATGTTACCACTCTAATCTCATTTGGAGATGTTATAGTATTTACGACAAGAAGACGTGGTGTATTTAACAAACGCGTTTGCCAAAGTATTTAAAAGAAAACATACAGAAGATATCCCGGTGGTACGCGAATTTCCACAAGTTTTCCCAGAAGAACTTCCTGGATTACCGCCAACCCGACATGTCAAATTCGGAATCAATTTAATACCTCAAGCTGGCCATGTTGCTAAAGCATCTTACCGACTTACACCAACTGAAATGCAAGAATTATTGGATAAGGTTTTATACGACCTAGTTAGTCACCATGGGGTGCACCAGTGTTATTTGGGAAATGAAGGACGGAAGTGTTAGGATATGTATTGATTAGGGAGAATTGAATAAAGTGACGATCAAGAGTAGGTACTCACTTCTTCGAAGTGAATGATCTGTTTAATCAACTGCAAGGGGCGATTTATTTTTTAGAAAATTGATTTTAGATATAGTTATCACCAAATGAGAAATCCAAGAGGAGGACGTTGCAACAACAGTGTTTCGGACTCGCTACGGCCATTATGAATTTTAGTTATGCCTTTCGGGCTAACAAATGCGCCGGGCAGCATTCATGGAACTCATGAACCGAGTCTGTAAACTTTATTTTGACAAATTTTTCATAAAATTCATTAATGATATTTTGATATATTCGCAACGTAAAGAAGAGCACGAACGACGGTTAAGGAAAATTGTGGAAGTGTTAAAGCAAGAGGAGTTGTACGCGAAGTTTTCGAAATGTGATTTTGAATAAAGAAGGCATAATTCCTTGGTCATGTTGTAAAGCAACAAGGATTTCACATAGATCCAAATAAGATAGAAACCATTAAAATTGGCAGTCACCCAAGGCGCCATAGGGAATGCGCCAATTTTTAGGACTAGCCGGAGATTATCAGCGGTTTATTGAAGAATTTCTAGCATTACCCAACTCATAATCCTTTTTACAACGCAAATGTACATATTTTATAGATGATAAGAGACCACAGTCTCATATTCAACGAAAGAGGGGTCGAGTTGTTAAGCGATTATAACTGTGACATCCGTTATCACCCCGGCAAGGCTAACGTCGTAGCCGATGCCTTGAGTAGGAAAGATCGGGTTAAGCCATTGCGAGTGCGAGCACTGGGGATGATAGTCCAGTCGAATCTTTCGGACCTGATTCGAGTCGCTCAACGTGAGACGTTGAAAGAGGAACAATTGGAAAAGGAGGAACTTTACGGCAACGAGTAGAATTTCGAACAGCGCGTGGACGAAATTCTCTATTTCAAAGATCGGGTTTGGATCCCGACCCTCCATGACCTTCGTGAAGTAATCATGGACGAAGCGCATAGATCGAAATATTCCATACATCCGGGATCGGATTAGACTATTGATGATACGAATATCTGAAAGGATTTTATTAACGGCCGAGTTTGGAGAAAGATATGGTTACGTATGTTGGTGAATATTTAAGTTGTGCAAGAGGTAAGGTTACATACCGAAAACCCTTGGGAACGCCACAACGACAGAAAATTCGCCAATGATAGTGGGAATAAATTACATTGGATTTCGGGACGCAAATTCCCAAGATATATCAAAGGCATGATGACAATTGGGTAATCGCGGATCGATTAACCAATCCTCGCATTTCATTCCAATCTATGACGATTACCACAATGAATTCTCGCCCAAACTCCTGATGGTGAAATGGTATCTCGTCGTGGAGTACCATTTTCAATGATCTCATATCGAAATAATCAACCTACTTTCATTATTGGAAGGCGGGGAAGGAAGCATCGAGAGCTTGAAGCTTTCTATGGGTGAAGTAATTATCACCAATTTGTAAATTGAAAATGGGCGTCAATCAAGCCATAAGATTTGAATTGATTCGAGAAACAACCAATCGGATTTATAATATTTAAGATGAGTTGAAAGCATCGCGAGATTGGCAAAGGATTTATGCCAACATTCATAGGAAACCATTGTCATTGGAAAGAGGTGACAAGGCATTTTTAAGGCATCACCTTAGAGAGGTGATATGAGGTTTGCCAAAACCGAAAATAGCTCCTTAATATATTGGGCCTCATGAGACTATCTCCATGATTGATCACTTAGTTTATTGATTAAAGTATTCCAGGGGCTAAGTACTATACATGATGTTTTGCCATGTATACGGATTGAAAAGTACCTAAGCGATGAGGCAACGAAAGTACTAGTAATTGAGGTACTCATAGAAGTCAAACTTGATATCATAAATAATTCCGTAGAGATAGTAGACGGGAAAATTAAACAGTTTGGGCACACCAAGCTTTATTGATTAAGATTAAGTGGAATTCACAGCGAGGACCAGATTATACCTGGAAACGCGAGGGTGTATTCTGAAGGAAAAACCCCCACCTTTTACTCGGAAAGGGATAGTGAGCGTGTAAAATTTCGAGGACGAAATTTCTTAACGGGGGGAGAATGTAACGATTCCGACGAAACCCGGTATACCCTAACCGGTAGACAATAGTTACGTCATACTTAATGTCTGGTACATGAATTACCATAGTAATTATACGAGAATACATGGTTCACTGTATTGATTGTACGTAAATATATAATTCATCGTATTGAATATGCGATTAATCGATCGATAGTTATGGAAACCCGAACGAATCGAGGGTTCAATTATAGACGAGATATATGATATTTAGTGATGTTTACGAAGTATTAAAGCTTCGGGATAAGTGAATTAAGGCACAGAAAAAGAATTTCGATTTAATGGTACGTCGGTACATTAAACGAAACCTTTAATACCAAACCAAGCAAGAGACAATCGATCAAGCCGAAAAAGATGCGAAATTGTTAATAATATGATGTTTTAAGTTAACGAAAGTCATGGTTTGAGTTTTTAAAGTTCTTAAGTCGGTTTTATATAAATTTCATTTTTAGCTGAAAAACGACCGTTTTAGCCTCGTTTTAACCCGAATTAAACATTTAACCGAAAACGAACTGAACCAGATTATCCAAAACATTATCCGGATTACGAGAATCCAAACATGTGGCCTAAAATGAAGAGGTGGGTCCCACCCCACCCCTCCAAGAGACCGATCGGACCACCACCCCCACAAACCCACTTCATTTTTCTTTTTCACACAAACTCATCCAACAATCTCCAATCCTCTCAAGATCATGATCCAAAACCGAGAGTTTTTAGCAAGAAAACAAGGTAAATAAGCGAGTTAATCACGTTTCCATCTTCGTTTCTTGAGTTTATTTGCAAGAAAATGAGGTTTCAAAGATGAAAACCGATTCTTGCATGATCAAGTGATGTATACGGGTTATACAAGGGATCTTGGTCCAAGAAAGGAGTTAAACGAATCAAAAACGAATTTTTACGGTTAAATCTTTGTTTTTGAATCATAACCGAAACTATAATGTAAGAGGCTTGATCGTGAGTGTAACTTGCTTGGTATTGTGGTATGTTGGTTGTAGGTTTTGTGTTTAGTGGCAGATAAGGCGGAAAGACGAGTTTGTAGCTCGTAGTGGCGGAAAACGAAAGGTATATTCGGTTATGTTCGGTTTTGAGAAACTTGGACAGATTGTTGATGCTTTAGAGTTAGGTCATGAAATTTTAGAGGGATTTTCTACACATGAAAATAAGAGTTCTGTGAATTTTTGGTAATTTTTAAACAAAGGATGAATATTTGGTGAATTTAATGCTCGGTTTTGTCCAAAAATGGTGAAAAATAGTTAAATATCATGAAAAATTCTGGAAAATTGCAGATAAGCTTTTTATATCATGTATTAGTCACACACAAAATTTGAGGTCAGTTGGAGAAGTCTAAGTAGGCTTTTCGGTTAAACGAGTTCTAGGGATTCTAGCTCGGTTTTAGTGAAAATGGCATCTAAAATGGGATTTTGGTTCTGGAAAAAAATTACAGGGGACTATGTGGATGCCAGGGGACATCTAGGAAAGATTTGGGATTTTTCTAAGATCGTTTGGTATTTACGACATATTTAGTGTTTAAATGGTGTTTAAAAATAGATAAATAAATTTTAAATATAGAAATTAATTGTGGAAATATTTTTACAAAATTCCCCACTGTTAAAAAGTGATTTGTGCAAAATTTCAAGATCCGAGAGTAAACGGATAAGTATTTGTGCTAATTATCAAACTTTTAAAGTTAAAACGCGTAAACCGGTGAAGTTCGCTTAAGCGAGCTGACTGGTGTATAAAAACCTTAAAAATGGACTATTTTCATATAATTGAGTTAAACAAGTAAAAATGAATCATCCGAAAATAATTCGGATGATTTGGGTATTTTTAACCGATTTAACAGTTTCCGGTACGCCAAAGACGGAAACGGGTCCCGAGGTCAATCGGGGCGTCTAAACCGAGTACTAATTTCACCACTTTAATTAAATTATCAGTCAACAACGATTTTCAGGTCGTGTGTGACCAAACTCATTTTGAAACATAAAATTTGATAACCGTGCTAGGCACGCAAAACGGGGAAAAACAAGCTATTAGAAGATTTGACTGTTGAACTCTAAACGACATCACAATCTGAGTCCGGAAAAGTGTTTCTGGGTTAACCTTGCCCCCAGAACGGGTACAGTGCTGGGTTAACAGTGTCCCCAGATGTACTGGTTGATACGATTAAAGTTATATTAATATTGAGTGTATAGTAATGATCGTAGGGATCATATTACAGATTGAACGCATGGATTTGCGTGGATTTATATATATCGTTTATTGTACGGGAATCGTACGGAAATGTACTAAGATGGTAATTGTCTGAGTTGTTAATATTGTAAGGTCCCGCAACAGTGTTCTGGGTTAACAGTGTCCCCAGATGTCATTGGAAGTGTTCTGGGTTAACAGTGTCCCCAGAGGTTATTGGAAGTGTTATGGGTTAACAGTGTCCCCAGAGGTTATTGGGAGTGTTCTGGGTTAACAGTGTCCCCAGAGGTTATTGGGAGTGTTCTGGGTTAACAGAGGTTTCACTTGTGGGCTCAGCATAATTACATCGATAATATTATATTTTGATAATGATACATCATGGTTTACTAAAATTGTGAAACTCACCAACTATTCGTAGTTGACCTGTTTTCTCACATGCTTTTCAGGTACAATTTAGATGAAGTGATTGCTTACGTGCTAAGTGCTTAATGTGTGTAAGATTTGTGTGCGGGATGTTAAAATACATTATAACAGATAGAATTATGAATCGTATTGTATGATGTGTGTATCACCTAGACGGTAATGAAAGATGAGATAATGTAATTTAGAAGTATATTAATGCATTCAGTTTTCTTTATAAACAATGTGGTTGATATCAGAGGTGTCTGTCGCATCCCGTTTACGTTTCCGCTGCGGTTGCGGGGTGTTACACTTTATCAGACTTTGCCCGACAAACTCTTACGAGCAACCTTGTTCTTCAATGATCCCTTCAACTCATTGCTAGGAAATAGCTTATTAGCAAAGTGTGCTCGGTAGCACTTGTACCCTACTTGAGTTGAACCCTGCCCGATGATACTTAGAGATATTTCATTACACATCAAGCTTACTCCGACCACTAGTGTTATTAATGAATACCATGCTCGGTCTCCCAATTACTTGGTTTCATGAGCTTGAGCTTGGTTAGCCAAGAGCCTACTCTGAAGTAAACCTTACTCGGCTAAGAAGAACAAACTTGCTAGATAAAGTGATACCTGCCTGGGTATGTACTAACTAGTGAACCTTGCTCGGTTATACATTAATTTGGCGAACCCTGCCCGGATATCCACAAAAGAAGAATTCTAGAAGATAACCTTGCCCGGTGGACAAAATATCATGCCCGGCTTAGTAAAACCCTGCTCGGATGTCTTAGGTGTGCCCGGTTCCATACATGGTGATTTCCAAGGAGGTTGAGAAGATTCCAATCTTCCGTATACTTCTCTTAGGTCAAATCTGTGACTCAACAATCTCCCACTAGATTGGAACACCTCAGCTGTCCCAAAACATCTCTATGGTTACATACACTTTGTCAAAATACATATTCAAATTAAAATCAAAATACATATTCATTACAAAATCAAATAATTACATAATCAAAAGCTGTCGGTAGACATTACAAAACAAAGCCTAATCTAAAGATCATTGTCTTCTTCTTGCATTGTAGTTGGCTTGTTTCGATTCACAATGACTGTTCCTGCCCTTTGCCTGAAAATATCAAGGATTTGGTAATGAGTGTGACTTTCTGGAATGATCAAATCCCTAATATCTCTCAAATCTTCATAGTGCAAATAGGTCAGGTCTTCATCTCTTCTAATTATACCCAAAATTATTCCATCATAGTTTCGAAGAATACAATGGCCTGTATTCTCTTTGTATTCAATTTCTGAGATTATGCCATTCTTCTGCACAGTATAATTAGGGCGTGTCATTATTCTTTCCATTCTTATGCAGGTTTTCATATTTGACAGAGGGTTCTTGTCCTTGACTTTCAGCTGGTAGTTTAGTTTTGCACTTGCTATCTTTTTCAGTTTAGCAGCTTTCCTTGTCTTCACTTGATGTGTCATCCTCTAGCTTTTCTTTTCTATTGAAAATGTGAAACCCTTGTCAGCTTCATCTTTCAAGAATTGGGAGAGTTCATTTTGCTGTCGACCTGCCATCTTGCTTGTATCATGATAATCATAAAGATCAAGTTTGGCCATTTTCTCCAACTGTTCTTGGGTGAACTCACCAACATCATCTCTCATGATGATGTCTCTTAATTGTTTGCTTTCCGTTACCACTTTTAGAGACTGAGAGACTGAGTCAAAGTAGAGTCTTCTTGGTAGATCCACATTTGATTATGGATTTGTCATTCTTTGAGTTCCAGTTCTACTTGACTCTCCTCTTTGTGTTGTTGGTTGTTGCAATGATGTAGATGGCCTTGTTGGACTAGACATCACGGGTTGGTTGGGCCTTGTGAGACCAAAAGCTTTCAAATACATAGATTCAATCAATTCACTAAGATAGAAGATTTGGTCAGCATATATTTCTCTAGCATCTCTTGACAGTCTTGTAATCATTTCAGACATTTTTGGATCATTTAGTAGACCAGCAGGAGCAAACCTTCAACCTACAAAACTTCTGGGGTTCTCACCCTCCAACAATACTTTTTCCCACTCAGCCTTTAGTAAATAAAACACTCTTTGAGTTCATCTTTGTTTAGATCATTGAAGGCATTTACATCCATTCCCTTTTGAGTTGTCATTACCCCTCTCAAGATATCAATCATTTCATCATTTTCCTAAGGTACAATAGGTTCTTCAACAGGTTCAGGCTTTACTTACTCTGGGATTGGGGTTTCATGAGTTCAGCTTTCTTTGGTCCCTTTTTATCCTCTTGCTTCCTCAAAGTCATTAGTTTTCTCTTCTTTTTAGGAGGCTCAGACTGTCCTTTTTCTTCCTTCTCAAATTTTCTTTTCAGATAATTGTAAGCATCCACAACCATCTCTTGGGACATAGATTCAACATCATTCAGTGTTCTCCCATGTTCAATCAGAAATCTGCACTTTCCCCCATATCTGCTATAAATCTTTTCAAGTCTTTCCTTTTCATTAGCAGTTTTCAATTTGGCTCTTTCAAACTCCTTTTCCTTTTCATCATCTTTTGTTTTATGCTAGAGATCTCTGAGTTGCTCATAATTGCAGTTATTCAAATCAGTTTCAGAGTAGTCGTGCAACCTCATATACTCCATGAATCTTTGACTTTCTTTTTCTTGCTTTGAGCCCTTTTGTTTAATTTGGATGTTTCAGTAGAAACTCTTTCAATTTTTCTTTTCTTTTCATTTTGTTATAGAGTGTTTCAACTGCATCCTTTTCTAAACAATCAATATTGCTTGGCTTTATCCCTCTCTCCAACAAATATCCACATTTTCCTTCAAAATTTTCTTTCAAAGCTTCCACTTTTTCAGCTTCTTCATTTTCTTTAACAAATTTATCTTTTATCTCTTCCCTCTTTCCTTCATATGCTTCTCTCAACTTATTAATATTTAAGTGAGTCAGATCCTTTTCAGAGTACCCATGCTTCCTTAAATATTCTCTGTATTTTTGGGCATCTCTATTCTTCTGTTCAATCTTTTTCTTGATTACATCTCTCTCCTTATCCAATCTCTTTTGCAATTGATCGTCATTTAAATTAGCCAAGGTTTCAAAGCTTATACCCAAGCTTCTCAGTTTCACAACTAACGGATTTTTCTTTTTAGCCTCCAACATACTTAGCTCAATGTTTTCCCTTTGTTCATCAGTTATTGTGAGTTGTGGGGACACAGCATTAGCAGTTTCATCAACATTTCCCTGATTATCTTGATCATCATCATCATCATTTTCATCTTCATCAGAATCCTCCTCCTCCTCAGTTGTTTCATTCAGTGCATCAATCTTAGGTTCATTGGGAGTTGGATTCTCAGTGATTGGCACATTTGGCACTCCTTGCATATGTTCATCTAGCCTTAGAGTTTGTAAGGGAATTGCCCTTATGGGACATGCTTCTTCTTCATGAGTCTCTACAAAATATTTGATCTTGTCATCCCGTTTCCCCCTTTTGGTTTTCAAATCCTCATTCATACCTTGATCAGTAGCTTTTCTCTTTCTTGAATAGGTCTTTTCAAATCTGCCAACATTCTTATGTATTCTTGAAGCTTTAGCCAACATCTCTTCAATTGATTCTTCATTTTGTTTTTCAGGTTCCTTTTCAGGTTCCTGCTGAAATTGGCTTGTAGATTGAGCAAACGTACTCACTACCAGGGCTAGAGAGTTATCAACTTCCTCAGCCCTGTTCAAATTAATCAGTGCTTCAATAACAATCTGATCATCAGCCTCTTCTTCATTTATCACCTTAGCAAATTGGCTTGACTGATCAATGCTTCCTGCTCTGCTAATTCTTCAGGAGACAAGATCTGGGCAAGTATCTCCCTGTCCCTTGTCTCTCTTACAACATTTTCAAGATTCCTCCTTGCAGCAGCAGAAGCCTCTTCCTCTTCCTCCTCATCCAACATTGTCTTTTTCATAATATTAGCCTTTGCAGGCTCATCTTCATAGACTTTTGCCTTACCTTTCTCCAATCTCTTCTTTACCTCTTCTTCATCTTCAGACTATTGGTAATCATCTATTTCTTTTTCAAGTGCTTCCAACTCTAAATCATGCTCTACTCTCTTGGAACTTGCTTGTTGTTCAGTTTCTGGTTCCGTGTGTGTAAGCTCCTCAATAGCAGCATTTTCCTTAGTTATTTCATCAATCAATTCTTAATTTATAATATCAGTCATCACATCAGTAGCCACATCCTCTTCATCATTCAACTTTTCAATTCCAGCATCAATGGTCTCTTCTCCTCTCACCTCACTCTCCTCCTCTCTGCACACAACATTCATGATCTCATCATTTACATCATAGTTTTGTTCTCCACCATAAGATTTGTCAGCCTCATATTCAACATCCTCAACCCTCCTCTCTTCACTCTCCTCATCATCATCATAAGCATTCAGAATACATGTCAGACCATCAATAGTCTCATCACCTGCATCCTTCATTACTGCATCATCCTCAGCATCAGTTGGCATATTAATATTCTCCACCTGTTTTGAGCCAGCTGAGGTCTTCTCAAACTTCTGCTCCAGGGTTTGAATCTTCAACATTGCCCGGGCCAACTGATCTAGTAGGTGCACATTCTCCTTGGTCACTTCTTCGATACTTTCTTTCAATCCTGCATTTTCAGCCATTAGATCCAAGTTTCTTTGAAACAAATAGTTTCCTGCAAGAGGGGTTGTTGGTGGTGAGGTAGAGAAAGGTTCATGTTTTGTTTGGTCTTCGTTTGTGGTTTGAGTTTGAATGTGGGTAGGTTGGGTTATTGTCATTGGTTGAGGTGGTGATTGAGTGTGGGTTAGGCTTGGAATGAATGGGTCTGTTTGGATTGGGTTGTTGGTTGGTGGTGTTTGTGGTGTTGGGGATATGTGAGTTGATGTTTCAGGATGGCTCAGGGTTAAGGTTTGGGTTAGGGATTGGGTGGTTTGGTCTTGTGGTTGTGGTGACACAGGTGGTGTTGGTAAAAGTTGGTCAATGGATAAAGGTTGGTGTGGTGGTGTTTGTTCTGGTACTACATCTTGCTCCCCCTGAGGTTGTGCAACGACCTCAAGATTGACATTTCCTCCTTCCATATTTGCAAACACATCATCATTCCCATCATTATCATTACCTCCATCATCCGAACTGTTATCATCATCATCATTCTCCCCATCTCCTCCAGCAACTACTTCAGGCTCTGGTTCAGGTTCAGATAATAACACATGTAATTGAGGTATCAATTGAGTTATTAAGTCATCATCAAACATCAACCAGGGCAAATCTGCATACACGTCCTTTTCATTAAATCTTTTTGTACTAGCCAGATTCTCTATTCGTTTGAAAGTATCAGGATTTTGCAGGACATGAGTAATTCCTGTAATTGGTAGGTTTTCCAACTCTTGATTAAAAATAATTTGAAGGAATCTTGGATATGCCAAAAATTTCTGCTTGATTGGCTTCTCCGTGTTTTGCACTAATCCTTCAAAGATCATCCGTGAAAAGTTGAAAGGATAGTCAAATAATATAGCAACTATGGCATTAGCCAAATCTCTGCTCATTAGGGGTCCATGACCCTTTCCTTGGGGCAAACCCCTGTATGATATGATGAATCAGGAATCTGTATATGGTAGGAAACATGCCCTTCTGGAATTGCCCATCTTTAGTATTCCTCTGATAGCCCATACATTTTATAAAAATCTTGTACAGTTGAGCAGTTGTAAGATGGATCGGATTAGGGTTATCATCATTTAACAGTAGACATCTCCGAATCATAGCCTCGTCTACTCGTATTTCATGGTTTGCAACAGTGGCTTTGATCAATCTTCCATTAGCATCTTCCATCAATGTTGCAGAGTTTGAAAAATCTAACGAATGGTTTCGCTAAATGGTAGGACTAGCCGTTAGTGCAAATTGAATATTCGATCTTCTCAGCCATCGTATCATCCTGGCAACCTCTTCATTATCTGGTGTTACTTGTAAAAGAGCGCACATGTTGTGCTTCTGCTTAAAGAAATATCTTGGAACATTTTCTTCGTCTGCCATATCTGAAAAGTACAATCAAACATATTCAAAGTGAAATTAGCCCTAAAGTTCATTACTTTAAGCAATTTAAAGTTATAAAATTTGAAGAAGAAAGAGAGAAATATCATTAAGAACCTGTTCTTCGATAAATTTATAACCTACACACAAAACAGAGTGTTCGAAAAATAAATACATAATCAAAGCCCATAATCATCTAATCATGGTCGGAAAACAAGTTATTATTGCTTACCGAGTCTGAATTAGTGGGCTGGTAAAGTTAGGGTTTGGATTAAATCGAATGTGATAAGTCGGTTAGATATTTCATAGAGTAATCAGTGGAAGGAGAGAGAGAGAGGGAAAATAATGTACAAAAACGTCTCTCACTCCCTCTTATATACCTTTTGAAAGTGAGTTTTAAATGCTTTTTGTCATGTTGTAAGTTATTAGCTGTCAAACAGTAACCTTATCCATTTAATATTTTAAACATTTGAAAACATCCAACTCTTAGTATTAAGTTTAGCAAACCTTGCCCGGAAAAATTTTCAGTGTAAGTTTTGCAAAGTCTACTCGGTATACTCCACTTAAGGCTTACTCGGTTATAAGTTGGTATAAATTAGAAGTTAAAATGAAGAAAGCTTACTTGAAATACAAGATTGCTTGAGAACTAAATCACAAGAAAAATTAATCAAGTATTAAACATCAAGTATGCAACCTTACTAGGAATCAACTAAGATGCCCAAATGATATACATCTAATTTACCTACCTTACTCAGTTAATTCACTAAATCACAAACCTTACTCGGTCAATTCTAATTCACCAGTAATCAGTCAAGAATACTTTGATGCAAAGTTTGCCTGACAAAGAATAAAGTGTGCTAGAGATTTCATAGCACAAAGTGTACTTGGAAAATCATTGAAATTACCAATGTATATTAAGGGAACATTTGAACATTCAAAGTATGCCCGGAATATAAAGTGTTCCTGGAAAAAAAAGGTTTGCCCGAAAACACTTATAATTTCAAAGAAACACCACTAATCACTTAAAAACACAAAGCTTGCTCGGTGTACTAAGGCTAAGTTCACAAAGCTTGCTTGGTATATTATATAGCATATAAGATGCAAAGCTTGCCCGGAACAAGAAATTCTTGTTAAAAGCTAGCTAGATCACATGTTCATGTCAAGAAATCAAGCTTGCTCGAAAAATTAGTACTGTTAAGTGTACTCTACCCGAAAAGTGTAAGCACTTCAAAGTATGCCCAAAAATCATAAACTTAGTCCAAAGTGAATAAGCTTGCTCGTAAAGGTTATAAAACATCAAACCTTGCCCGAAAATACTTAATACACTGTTTTGTGTTCGGGAAGGTTAGAAAACATCAAACCGTGCCCGAAAATACTTATTCAACCTTTTTGAGGCAAAATACAACTCTTTTTGACTTAAACCATTTCTCAACCATATTTTTCTTTAAAGGTTATTGTTTAAGAGCAAATGGTGCATTTAGAGATCAAATTTCAGACATATTTCTCTTCAAAACAATTTCTTTCTTTATCTGAAAAGATCTCAGGAATGGGATCAAACTGACTAAGTAGCTTTCTTAATACTTCATTTTCAGCATTATTATGACAACATAGATAGGTTAACAGCAGGTCTAGACTTAGCATGAATTTCATCTCTTTGGTGATATGATTAAGGTTCAATTTAAGCATAATTCAGTAATGGTCAACACTGTGCTGTGATGCCTCATATCTCTTCTCAAAGCTTATTTGGCTTTCCCCAGATCACCCCAATTTGACTCCAACCTCCTGTATTTGGTCAAAAATTTGCTTTTGTATGACTTAACTTATTGGATCTTTTTGTATTTTTGATTTTCAAACATATAGTTTGATTTTCAAACATATATAGAGGTTGAACGTTGGACTTACAGTTTAAATAACAGGCCTTTCATTCAATATGAGACATATTTTGTCAACATCTATGTAGTTCTAATTGTAACCCTCTTGTTTGATAAAATATTTAAAACACTTATCAACTTTTCCCCTTGTTTTTGATATTTTCTCAACATTTTTAAAGCATGTTCTTTGTCATAATTAAAGATGTTTCATTTTGGGTTAACCAATTAACAACAGGCTTGTGTATGACTGGGTAATCACTTTTCTGCCTATCATTTGGAGAGATTTATCTTGAGACATGCAAAGACAACTATGTATCTCCACATAAAGATTAGCATATTCATTATGTGTATATCACCTTAGATTTTACACATCATGGGAAAGCAACCATACATGTTAATAACTATACTAAGTGTTTTTTCAGCCTATTAAATCCATATGATTAGCTAAGTAGTCAATGTACTATCATTTCCCATAATTAACAGTTTAATATTCAATCACCCCAATTTCTCTTAATTTGCAGGTAAATGGCTATCCTGTTTGAAAACAAGTGGTCAATAGGACCAAACATACATGTGAATATATGTCCTTACAAAGTCAGGGTTATTAACATAGTTTTAAGTGAAAGAATAGAAAACAAGTTATAATTGCCCCCAAATGCTTTCAGTTTTCTAGTTAATGGCTATCCTTTAAATCTATACAGATTATAGTACCAAACATACACAAGTGTATGTCCATCCAACTGGGAAAATGACATGATTTTCAGCAAGAATAACTACTTGAGACTTTTCTTTAAAAATCCTTCTTTTAAGCTTCTATAAAGCTTGAACTGAATAGTCTTATCATATCTCAGCACTATTAATCAACTTGCTCATCTTTTGACCAAAATAAAGTGATTATGCAAAATTCATTAGAAAATTCATTTTATCGTTTAATTTTGACATAAACTCATTTGAACACAAATAGTTGTAACATAATCAAATCTTAATCATACACAACATCATCAAGACAAGTAGACAATACTAACATTCAAGGTCTAGCTTATCCTAATAACATCAAATGATCAGATAATACACATAATCAAGCAAATAAGCAGTGATGTCAGATAAGCTTATACTAACAAGTAATTCAAAGCAAAAGCACTCATCATAACATCACACAAATACACATCAACTGATATACATGCATAAAAATCAATGATATCATACTTTGCACTCATAGATAGTTAAAGCACGTATCAATCAATATAACAAATATCATAATCATGCACATTTACACAAGATTCAATTTGTGAGACCTCTAACAATATAATCAGTTAACACATAGAGGCACACAACTAGGCACACATCATCAATCAGACATCATCATAGTTGATCATTCCCAGGGCTTTCAGAAGAAAGTTGAACCTGGTTCTATCAAGTGGTTTGGTGAATAGGTCTGCCAAATTATCACTTGTATCAACTCTTTGCATTTCAATCAAACCTTTTTCACTACAATCTCTTATGAAGTGATGTCTGATTTCAATGTGCCTAGTCTTGGAATGTTGAACTGGATTCTTAATAGTAAAATATGCAGCAGTATTATCAATAAAAATAGGGGTATTCAGAAAATTCAAACCATAGTCCAGCATTTGGTTCTGAATCCAGAGAACTTGTGCACAGGAAGCAGATGCAGCAATGTATTCAGCTTCTGCAGTTGAGATTGAGACAGTTGTCTACTTTTTTCATTGACATGACACTAGGCTGTCACCCAAAAACTGACATCCTCTTGAGGTTGACTTTTTTCTCATGTTACAGCTATCATAATCACTGTCTGTGTAGGCAATCAGATCAATAGACTGGTTCTTGGGATACCAAATTCCTAAGTCTGGTCTTCCCTTCAAATATCTAAAAATTCTCTTGACAACATTCATGTGGGAGACTTTTAGACTTGATTGGAATCTTGCACAAACACACACAGCATACATAATGTCAGGTCTTGTAGCAGTTAGGTACATCAGGGACCCAATTTTGGCTCTATATTCATGCTCATCCATAGGCTCCCCCTTTTCATTAGCAATCATCTTTTCTTTTGTGTCCATTGGAGTTGAAGCTGTTTTAAATTCATGACATTTAAACTTAATCAAAATGTCTTGCACATATTTTGTTTGGTTAATGAAGATCCCCTTAGCTTTCTATTGAACTTGCAGTCCAAGAAAGAAGTTCATTTCTCCCATAGAACTCATGTTGTATTTGGATTTCATGACCCCTTCAAACTACATGCACATTTGTTCATTTGTTGATCCAAAGATGATATCATCCACATAGACTTGTAAAATAGTAAATCTGATCCCTTTCTTTTGTAGATGAGTGTCTTGTCAATGGCTCCCATTTGAAAACCATTTTCTAGAAGATGATTTGACAGCTCATCATACCAAGCTCTAGGAGCTTGATGCAATCCATATAGGGCTTTATCTAGCTTATACACCCTGTTAGGATACATTGGATCCTTAAAACCTGGAGGTTGAGCAGCATACACCTCTTCATCAATCTTTCCATTTAGGAATGCAGACTTTACATCAAGCTGGAACACCTTAATGTTCTTTGAGTCAGCATCTTCAAGAAAGATCCTGATAGCCTCAAGTCTTGCAACATGTGAAAAGACTTCCTCAAAGTCTATTCCTTCCTCTTGAAGGCATCCCAGTGCCACAAGCCTAGCTTTATTGTTAATCATTAAACCCGTCTCATCCTTTTTGTTTCTAAAAACCCATTTTGTTCCAATTGCAGACATGTTTCTTGGCCTATCAACAAGATCCCAAACATGAAGATCTCTGAACTGTGCCAAATCCTCCTGCATTGCCTCCACCCAAATATTGTCCTTTAAAGCTTGAATAATGTTCTTTGGTTCTATTTGGGATAGAAAGCAGGAGTACAAACATATATTTGCAATTTCAGAATGACTTCTTGTGACTCTTTCATGTATATTTCCAATGATGTTTTCAGAAGGATGATTCTTTTCAACATAAGGAGTTTGGACTATCATATCAGCAGACACAGTTGTGTCAAGATTTGATTCATTGAGTTCTGGTTCATCAATGATCAATTCAGTTTCTGCATCATGAAACTCTGGTGCTTCTTCATTGTTCTGTCTTGAAGTGGATGCACCATTTTGTTGCTTATTCAATCTTTCAAACCGATCTTGAAATCTTGTTGTTACAGCTTCTTCATTTGTTTGGTTGCTTGGGTTTCCCTCAGTCTGAACTTGATCATTCTGCATTTGTTGATTGTCTTGATTGAAATCTACATGATCTTGTTCCGGACTGTGATTGTTCCCTTGATCATTGTCTTGAACATGTTCAACAATATCACTTGAGGGATCCTTTACAAATGTATACTCCCTTTCTTTACTAGCAACCTTCTTCACAACTCTTCTAAGTCCAATGTTTTCTTCTTTTTCTCTTCAAACACACTGGTCTTGTAAAATGAGTCATCAAAGTCTTCTGGATAAATCTTGAAAGACCTTATCAATTTCTCATGATCAAACAGCCATGCTGCACCATCAACTGTGTTGAACTGATTTTCATTAAAGATAATGTCAGATGATTCAATAACACTCAAATGGTCTTTCACATATACTCTGTATGCTTTTGAGTATGTAGAATATCCAACAAAGAAACAGTTCAAGTATTTTGTTTGAAACTTGTTCAAGTAATCCCTGGTATTTAGAAGAAAACATTTACATCCAAAGAGCTTGAAAAACTTGATATAAGGCTTTCTATTAAAGAAAATTTCATATGGTGTCTTGTTATGCCTTTTGTTGACAAGTACCCTATTCTGAACATAGCATGCAGTATTTATGGCTTCTGCCCAAAATGTAACTGGTAGATTAGCATATGCTAACATGGTTCTTGCAGCTTCAATAATTATCCTGTTTCTTCTTTCTGCAACACCATTTTGTTCAGGAGTTCTAGGAGCTGAGAATTGTTGAAGTATTCCTTTTCCTGCACAAAATTCTTCCATAACTCCATTTTTGAACTCTGTACCATTATCACTTCTCATCATCTTAACCTTTTACTCAATTTGTATCCCTTAATCAACTCTGCAGTCTCATCCTTTGTACTTAGGAAATAAACCCAAGTATATCTTGAGTAATCATCAATGATCACAAGACAATATCTTTTTTTTCCTATACTTGGCACACTCACAGGACCAAAAAGATCCATGTGAAGTAATTCAAGTACTTGATCAATTGAAATGATGAGCTTTGTCTTATGAGAGGATTTGTGTTGCTTTCCTTTCTAGCATGAACTACAATGACCTTCCAATTTGAACTCTCTTGTAGGTAAGCCAATTACATGCTCACCTTTCACAAGTCTGTTCATGTTTTTCAGATTCACATGACACAATTTTCTATGCCACAATTTTGACTCATTTTCAGTGGCTTTGGAAACAAAACATGTGCCACCCCTTGAAACATCTTCTTTCATATTAAGCTCATATAGGTTGCCATTTCTTGGGGCCATCATCATATTCATTTCAGGTGGGATTACAAATTCAGGTTTTAAGATGAAGCGGTGTGAATCATCAAAACCAACTTTGTAACCCTTATCACACATTTGTGATATGCTTAGCAGATTGTACTGTAGACCTTCAACATGAAACACATTATCAAATGAAGCCTTTCCATTTGTTAAATTCTCTTTCCAAATATCTTTCCACCATTCTCATCACTCCCAAATGCCACAGGACCTTTAAACTTTTCTTCATAATTAACAAGTGACCTTCTGTCACAAGTCATGCGCCTAGAACATCCACTATCCATGTACCATATTTCATTTAGAGGAGTGGACTGTTCCTACACAAAAGAAAGAATTTGATTAGTTGAGTGATGAAGTGCAAGCAATCTCAACTTGTAGATCATCAGATTTAGTTTCAGTGGCAGCATTGGAAATGAGTATTGTTGGTTCAGGATCTTCATGAGTGACTTCAATATTGTCTAAATTATCAGTTTCATATCCACACTCTGTTGGAGTTTTAACAAATGAGGTTGAGCTCTGGCATTCTTTTGGTGTAGTGTCATACTCTTGTACCACATAGTCTTTCTTTTCTGAGTAATCTCTTACATCAGCAACTTTGTCCACCTTAGCCTCAAACTTAGGCTTCCAAAGGAATCCTTCAGGTTCATAACCATGTTTCAATAGAAACTTCTCATCACCAGTAAGTTTAGTTGGTTTCTTTCTAGGAAAGATACCTCTGATTCTTGTCATCTCACTGTTTGGTGATCCTTGAGTGCTATCAGACTTCACTGCTTGTGTATCCCTTTTAGGAATGATTCTCAAGGGTTGAAAGTTCTTCTTGACAGCTTTTTTAGGCTTCTTAGGAGATCTACTCCTTTTAGCTTGTTCATCCACATGTTTCTTGGTCTTTTCATCAGTCTTCTTCTCTCTCTTGGTCTCTCCTGATGGTTTCAAACTATCTTCATTCAATGCCTCTTTTATACAAACCTTTCCCTTTCCCAGGTATGCATCATACTTTTGCTTGTACAAAACAAAGTATGGGACATGAAAAGGCTTGAATTTGAGTCTCTCATTACAAGAATATGTGTGATGGCCATACTCATTACATTTCTTGCACCATACTTTTCCCTTGTATTTTTCATGATTACCTCCTTTTCTGAACCTTTCACTTTCAGGTCCCCGATTGTTGGTAGATCTTAAACGAATCAAGTCATAACTCACACAATAATGTGTTGACAAGAGAGTTAATGACGGGTTGCTATATTTAGAAAAAAAAACCGTTTGATAAAGGTGGAATCAATAACAAACGATTTGGTTGCTGAACAGTTAATTAAAGGTAACTAACACACAAGATTCACTCAAAAGATTTCCATTCATATAATATAAATCATACAAACGATAATCGATTTAGGGTTTGTTGATGGGAAAGTTATATTCGTACGATTCTAAGACAGCCGTCACACTCACAAATATTCTCTTTCAATTAATGAGTCTTTCTGTCTTAGAAGCCGTGCCCTAAATTATTCCTATTATAGGCATGGCACCCCCTTTACAGTTGTTATTCCTTCTAGAAACCCTAAATAATAAAACATATTCAAATTACATATTTAAAACTATCCTAAGTGTAAAACAAGTCTTCCGGGTAGGCCTTGTAGCAGTATTAACTTTTCCGAGTAGACTGTGTGCTCTGCCTTCTTTTAGTACTTGGTAACATAGAGGTGTGCCCGGGAACAATTTTCGGGTAGACTTCACTTAAAGAGTATTTCAAGTGAAATACTCACCGGGTAGAGTTCAATCTTCTTGACTTTATCAGAGTTTGCCCGACAAACTCTTACGAGCAACCTTGTTCTTCAATGATCCCTTCAACTCATTGCTAGGAAATAGCTTATTAGCAAAGTGAGCTCGGTAGCACTTGTACCCAGCTTGAGTTGAACCCTGCCCGATGATACTTAGAGATATTTCATTACACATCAAGCTTACACGGACCCCTGGTGTTATTAATGAATATCTTGCCCGGTCTCCCAATTACTTGGTTTCATGAGCTTGGTTAGCCAAGAGCCTACTCTGAAGTAAACCTTACTCGGCTAAGAAGAACAAACTTGCTAGATAAAGTGATCCCTTCCTGGGTATGTGCTAACTAGTGAACCTTGCTCGGTTATACACTAATTGGCGAACCCTGCCCGGATATCCACGAAAGAATAATTTTAGAAGATAACCTTGCCCGGTGGACAAAATATCATGCCCGGCTTAGTAAAACCCTGTTCGGATGTCTCAGGTGTGCCCGGTTCCATACTTATGCCCTATTCTTGAGTTTTTTTAAAGGAGGAAAAGGAAAGGAAAACTAAGGATAGTTAAAAAATGGGTGTTCTTGAGTTTTTTTTAGGATGGAAAGGAAAGGAGTATGAGGAGTTAGGAGGGATTAAATTAATGTATTTTTCAATAAGTTATCCTCCCAAAAATGGGATGATTACTAAGGATAAGTTTTTTCCCAATAAGTTATCATTTCCTTTCCTCCAATTTCCTTCCAGCTCAAAAACACACCTAATTAAAAAAAATTTCCATCCCCCCTTCGCTTTCTTATCTTTCCCTCTCCTTTCATTTTCTTTCCTTGGTTAAAAAACTCAATAACAAGGAGGTTGAGAAGATTTCAATCTTCCATATACTTCTCTTAGGTCAAATCTTTGACTCAACATCATTTTTTAATTAGTCTGTCATCACGTCACTTATTTGTTATAAGCTAAGTCGTGTCTTTAAGATGCATAATGGAAGGACAGTTAGGACACAGTCGTAAGGTAAATTGACGATCATGGTCGCGAACGTAATCGTGAATTTACAGGTACATGTGTGTGCTACTAAAAATCCAATGTGCATATTAAGGTTCCTTTAATATTCAGATACGAACTCATCGTAAGCTTTCACTATTTCGTAAGAGTGTTATGTGTCTTTTGTTATTTGTATAATTAATAATATACGAGTTAAGAAATGTATAGTAACATTCAAAATTTGTTATTTGAATTTACACATTCAAGTCTTGGATTTTTGAAGTGTCTGATTGCTTACTACTTTTTAGTTCAAATTATAAGTCACATGCATCAGTTTTTTATTTTTCGCTTCTAACATTAATTAAACTCTTCTGTCAAATGTCTTAAGTTATTTTCGTTTTATTTATTAGTCATCCATTAAATGTATTCAGATAAAAGTTTAAAGACTAAGTTTTATCAAGTACATGTTTTAGTTTACCAAATGCGTTACTAGTTTCATTCAAAATCACTATGGTTATAATTAAGTAATATGTTCATGTTACGTTTTATCACATAGTTATATGCCTATCAGTTAAATAGTTTAGAGTTAGACATCGCTTTCCAAAACACTATAAATTAGCTTTCCTTTCTATCTCCTATATCAAAACTCTTATGTTTTTCATGTTTAAAGTTTCACGTATCTGATTTGAGAAGTTTAAGGTAATGTCTCAAAGAAGTTTCCTTGATTTTATGTATTTAGAAATTTCGAGGACGAAATTGTTTTAAGGGAGGTAGAATTGTAATATACGAAAGCTTGAAATAATAAAATAATAAGGTCGAAAATTTTGTTTTAGCCATTTGAATCGTTAATATCTCATTAAACCCAATAGGAAGTTAATTGTAGATAATTGAATGTGTGTAAATAATAATAATAATGATAATAATAATAATAACACTCTTTAAAACTTGAATTTACTTATCCTTCTTGTTCACGATTCCTCGTTCCGAATTTCCGTATAATCCACGTGATCTAATGTTCAACTATTTATGCAAGACTTTGGGTGTTTACGAATTGTTTCAAATAGTTAACGAGACCCACCCTTCGAAAAACCCAAACCTCCGTTTATCTCTGCCATATTCACCACCATCGTCACTCCCTTCTCCACGTTAACCGCCTCCAGCCCGCCGCCGTCGTTTTCCGTCATTGTAGACAAGCATCGCCTCCACTGTTGCGGGTTGCATGGAAGCCTCCACCATCACCTTCTGTTGTAATTAAGTGACGAAGAGAGTCGTCGCCGCGCAACTAACATTCTATTTTTGGATATTCAGTGTGTGTGGTCATGATGAGTGTATATATATGTGTTTGCAGGTGCATGTGTGTGCATGGTGTGTGTTTGATTTGTGTAGAGTTGTGTGCGTGGTGGTTGTGTGTGTATAGCTTTGTGTCTAGTTTGTGTTTTGATTGTTTTAGGTTCCTACATAAATGAACAAATTTAATAAATAATTTATTTTGGTAAATAATGTGAATATGATTTTATAAACTTAATAAGTTGTTTAACATCTTTTGAATTAAAATCGTATATATTTGTGTCGGTAAAACCATGTCTTAATAAACTTGATTATTTTTGTTAATATTGATACGATAAGTAGAGTAGGGCCTTTTGATGAACTTCAAATTATAAATGTTTTCGTACACTTCGGTCAACATACTTTATAACCGGTACATAAAATATATTAGTGTTAGATGAATTAAGTTGTGAAACTTTCAACCATCATGGCAAAGTAAAGATTTAAAACGCCTCCGTCGCCGGAGCAAAAAGGTATCAGCAAAACTAAATTAATTTTTGTAAATTTAATTCAAACTATAAATAAAATGTAGGTGTTAGTACAACTTAACGTGGCTTGATTTTGCGTGCTTACTTATTGACTACTAAGGTACGGTTTCTGTTTTCGCTTACTCGTGGTATTGGCCATATTCCAATGTATACTTGGTGTCCGTCACTTTGTAGTGTGGACCTTTTGTTAACTTTTAGATATCGTTTGAGTTTGGCTTATTTGGTATATTATGTTTTATAATGATTTTGACACATGCAATAGACCTTAAGTCTTGTACTCTTTTTTGCATGTTCCTGTTTGAATTTATTTACTTACATGGTTTTAGTTTTTGTACTCTGTCACCCGAGCATTTCTGAAATGTCGTATGGACGTCAACGGCATGCACTTATCGTGATAGTGCGTAATAAAAGTTCACGGCGTCTCTAACTTGTGCTTTCGTAGCGCTTTGGCCCCTAGAGGCGTATATATCGATCTTATCTTTGAGTTTGCGTTTGTTTTGTGTGGAGATGGAATAATGGGTGTACGCCACGCTCACCGTCTCGTAAGTGCATGGACTAGCTAGCTGTGTACCAGTATGTTCTGTTTTGGCTAGTGGGTGTTTCCGTTTCATGTAACTTTGAGTTCTTTCTTTTATGTGTAGTCACGTGGTTAGATGTGTGTATATGTTATGATATGTTTCTGATATGCATCCGTATGTGTTTGATTATGTTCTGGCCAAGTGTCGGATCCTACCTCCGAATTTTATTAAGTATATGTTTTGGTAAAAGGTTGGTTTCGAGTTTGAATTGAAGTTAGTATAATTATTTTCTTACGTCCGTCCTTACCTATACTATTGTTCTTTCCGTTACTTGGCAATTTTTGGCTCAACCGTATTTTCTTGTTTTGTTTTTCTTATTTTGTTTTCAGGTAATCCGGGACTCGGGGAAATTAGTGTTGAGAGATAATAATGAAGTTCAAGCTTTTTATACGCTATTCATTTTCGGTTATTTGAGTAAATATAATTTGACTTAGGCTTATTCGAATTTTGTTATGATATCTGTAATAGTAACACGTCGGCCTGTTACGGGTTGGGGTGTTACAATATCCTTTAATTTTGGGACGAAATTCTCTAAAGTAGGGGAGACTGTAACAACTTGGGTTTTCCATATAATATATTATATCCGTTACTCGACCCATTTGCATTTTTGGTAAGATAATCACTAAAATATTATATTATTTAATTAGATATATACTTAATATCCATTTAACTTTGATTAATATACAAAATTACCCTAAACCAAACTTTAACCCCTTATTGTTTCCTTTCCCATAATCCAAGGGATTTATTGCAAATTCTGGAATCTTATAATCCTTAAACCCATTAACCCAATTACCCATACTCGTATCCATGTGAACCATGACCCGTTTATGTTTATTGAAGCACAATTTTCGTCCAAATTATGGAATTGATTAGGGAATCATATTGCTCTTTCCAAATCCGGCCTGCCGACACTGTTTTTATGGTAACACGATCAATAATGATTCTTAATTCCTGTTAACAAAGTCGTCCTTTAACCCGTTTGTTGTTATACGTGTAAACAAGCAAAATAATACAATTAAACTTACAGATCATTCCTTCGCAACCTCGCCGTCAATACCCCCTTATCCAATTAAATTGTAGTAGCTCTTTGTATTGTGTTCTTGAGCTTGCCTGCCCGTCTTTTTTAACGGCTATTTGTTCTCTCGTCCTTCTACGTAACAGGTAATCGTTTATATGTTTCTGATCGTCGTGTTTTGCCGAATATTAACCCTAAGGTGAATTGAATTAACATTAACAAATTAAGTCGTTTCAATTTTTAGGGTTCTTAAGGATTGGGGGTTTAGCCTAACTGTTATACTTAATATACTCTTCTTATTTTATAACCAACTGACCACTTGGTTCAGTTGGCTGTTTGCGTGTTGTTTCATACGTTGAACCGGCCAGGGGCGCGGGTTCGAGCCCTCCTGGACGCGGTTTTCCTTCTATTTTTTGTTTTAATGGTTTTTTAATGTTTATAATAAACTTTAATTAACATTAAATATTAAATAAACACTATTTTATTAAAAACCGACATTTTAATACTCGTTAACTCATGTTTACTTTCGTGTATATACATATATAAGCATATATGTATATATATGTTCTTTGTATCCTCGGGATTGTTTATATTTTAGAGATTTCAGCCTATCCTGCCGATACAAGTATTATGAGGGTTATATTTCGCTAATCCAACTGTCCTTTATTGTTTTGTTTGTTTTTCAAACATAACCACGTGTTTAATGTGCCACTAAGAGACGTGGGTTTGCAACGGTTACTTCTGAAGCCCCAACAATTTGAACGTGTGAAGCAATGGATAGTGGAAGACCTAGTCTAGGGTTTATTCCAGATTTCTCGGGATTTCAGTTGCAATCTTTCGTTTATTTAAACGAGCTGAATCGTTCATTTAGAACACACACCTCACACTCATAGCTACTGAAACTTATTGTAACACTTAGCAATTGACGATTATTAGTCCAACACTTGTAACCAACCTTTTTTGTTATTAGAAAATAGACGGTGATAGTTTTCCCCGTCCGGAGGTTTTTTGTGCCGACGTTCCTCAAGATCAAGGGCTTTTTCCCTCGAATTCAAATCATTGTGTTCACTATATTTTTGATCAAGCACTCTACCTCACATACAAATTTGATCACAAAATTACTTTGTTAATTTTTGACCGAAACAATTTGGCGCCCACCGTAGGGCAAACGGTGCTTTGATCATTATTAACCCTCAAGTTAAACCCTACTTTCAACATCCACAACATATCTTCCCCCGAAGAATGTTTCCTCTTCTTTCGCAGCTTCAGGTTCCTCTGTGAGGCCTCCTATGCCTCCTCCTCCTGCTGGTGGTATCCCGAAGAAACCCGAAAACACTCAGAAGAAACCTGCTACTCCCGTGTTCTCAGGATCGAGACCGTCTCCTCAGGATCCCATCATGGTGTCCAACAACGACCTTTTGTCTATGTATAGATATTTACAGGAACAGATGGATCACCAGAACAAGACCAACCAGATGCTCGTGAAGGAACTGGAAGATATCAGGAAAGCCAAGGGGCCGGTGGAAGAATTCACACCACTAGTCCCGAGATCTCTGGATTTCACTCCTCCAGGATCCTCAGGATTGGTGCGTCTGGAGTCGACCATGGCATACAGTTCTAGATCCTCATCTTTCAAGCGCTCAGGGTCTGCAGGATTACACTCATCTGGATCCCAAGGATATTTGCATGCATCTTCTGCTGGGCCTTTTCAACATGAAGGATCCTCAGCATTGTTCCATCAGACGGGATCCTCAGGTCCTTATCAGCAGGCGGTATCCTCAGGATTTCAACAACAGGAAGGATCCTCAGGAGTGCCTTCCCCAGGATTCTCTAATCCTCAGCAACCATTTGCTCAGACTCAACAGTTTGTAGGATCCTCTGAGGTGCACCAGGGAGACTTTATCCCGATACAGGCTAACACTTCGACCATTCCATTTGCTACTCCATGAAATACTATGTTTGGGAGTGCAAGCTACAATACCCACACTGCTCCTCAGAATATTAAGCAGGGTAACAGTTTCAATACAATTCCCTTTAATTCTAATCAAGGATTTTTCCAGGATGCAGCCATAAGTTCAAGCTTAGCCCGGGAATTACAGAAGCCTAAGGACATGATCTCAAATGTTCCTGGTGTAATCCGTCTCATAGCTGAAGTTCCCACTGATAGTCACATAGTATCCTAATTTGTGCTGTCAATTAGTGACGTACAGATCCCAAAACGATTTCAAACCACTAATATGAAACTATATGATGGCTCAACGGATCCTGAAGAACATGTTGCACAGTATAAGGAGCGTATGGAGATCAACCCAATCCCTATCGAAATCAAGGAAGCATGTGTTTGCAAGGGGTTTGGGTCTACCTTGACTGGAGCAGCCATGAAATGGCTACTGAGTATTCCTCCTAACACCATCACCTCCTTTTCTCATTTAGTTAACTTGTTCAATAACCAGTTTTCTTGCAGTAGAACATTTGAGAAGATGACAGGTGATCTTTATTGGGTTTCCCAGAATCCTGGGGAATCCTTGAGAGATTTTATTACCAGGTTTAGCAAGGAGTCGCTGGAGATCCCAAATTTAAATCCTACTTCGGCAGTAGAAGCTCTTAAACTGGGGTTACAAAAAGACTCCTCTTTCTACGATGACCTTGTTATGACTCCGTGTAGGTCGTTAGATGAAGCAAGAACCAGAGCTCTGAGGTTTATCAGGCTAGAGGGTGATAAGAAAAGCTATAGGAAGATCGATATCCCGATATATGATAAGACAAACAGGAAAGCAGAATCCTCGGGAAAATCATATCGATCAAAACCTTACTATAAGCCTGATAACACCAGGATTAATGCAGTAGACGATGGAGATGATGAAGATGATTAAAAATATCCTAAGATCTCTGAATATTGTTTTTCTGTTGATGTTGATGGATTAATTTGTGCCATGCAGGACTTAGGTGAAAAAGACAGGTGGCCAAAGAAGATGGAGAAACAAGAAGCCTGGAAAGACAACTCAAAATGGTGTGCCTTCCACGAGGATTTTGGGCGCTTCACTAATGATTGCATTGCACTCAGAAGGTAGATTAGCTATCTTCTCATCAAGGGCCACTTGAAAGAGCTACTTGGCCAGAAAAAGGAAAAAGATCAAAATCCTGAGAAAGTTCCTGAGAAGGCGACTCCTCCACCAGCAAATGCAAAAACAATTATGTTCATATCCGGAGGATCTAACATCCGTGGAACCTCTTATTCTGCTGCGAAAAGAAATGCTGATCAAAGGAAGTTAGAAGTGGTTGATATGCCAACAAAGACATCCATTCTCACTCAAGCAAAGACCATATCCTTTGATGAAAGTGATATAGTCAATGTTCAGGATTCTCACCATGATAGTTTGGTAATAATGTTATATGTGGCCAACCATTATGTGCGCAGGATCCTCATTGATGGTGGAAGCTTTGTCAACATTATCCAACTAGATGTGCTAAAAAAGATGAATATTCCCGAGGATGAGATTATCCCCAGGTCCTCAGTATTGGTTGGATTCAGTGGAGAGACTAAGAATACTATTGGGGATAACAAGCTCCAAGAATATGTTGAAGGGGTAAACAAAATGCAAAATTTTGTGTTATTGACTGTTTGTCTTGTTGCAATATCATATTAGGCAGTCCCTGGATACATGACATGGAAGCAGTCCCCTCCACTTATCACCAATGTGTGAAACTCCCAAGTCCGTGGGGAGTTATCAAAATCATCAGTGATCAACAAGATGCAAAGAATTGCTACACCTCTTCTATGAAGTGTACTGCAAAATCCCAGCAGGCGTAGCAATTACAGAAGCCAGCACCGGACGTAATGGAGGTCAGGAAACAAGAAATTAAAGAGATACTTCCTTATCCCGAGGATCCTGAAGTCAAAGTGCTGATAGGAACAAGCATTCCTGAGGATAGTGAGTCAAATTTGCTCGATTTCCTAAAGTAAAGATTGTCAACATTTGCATGGAAACATGAAGATATGACAGGTATTTCCAAAGATATTATAACACATAAACTTGGAATTGATAATTCTTTCAGGCCAATCCATCAAAAGAGAAGAAAAATTGCACCTGAGAGAAACATAATCATCCAAGAAGAAGTTGAAAGACTCTTGAAAGCAAATATGATTAGGGAAGTTCAATATCCCCGATGGTTATCAAATGTGGTGGTTTTATAGAAAAATAATGGCAACTGGAGAGTTTGAGTAGATTTCACAGACTTGAATAAGGCCTGCCCTAAGGATCCATTCCCTCTACCACACATAGATTCAATGGTAGACTGTAACACCCCGCAACCACAGCAGAAACGTAAACGGGATGCAACAGACACCTCTGATATCAACCACATTGTTTATAAAGAAAACTGAATACATTAATATACTTCAAATTACATTATCTCGTATTTCATTACCGTCTAGGTGATACACACATCATACAATACGATACATAATTCTATTTATTATAATGTATCCTAAAATCCCGGACGCAAATCTTACACACATCAAGCACTTAGCACGTAAGCAATCACTTCGTCTTAATTGTACCTGAAAAGCATGTGAGAAAACGGGTCAACTACGAATAGTTGGTGAGTTTCACAATTCGAGTAAACCATGATAAATCATTATCAAAATATAATATTATCGATGTAATTATGCTGAGCCCACAAGTGAAACCTCTGTTAACCCAGTACTGTACCCGTTCCGGGAGCAATGTTAACCCAGAAACACTTCTAGGGACATCTGGGGACACTGTTAACCTAGTACAGTACCCATTCCGGAGGCAATGTTAACCCAGAAACACTTCTAGGGACATCTGGGGACACTGTTAACCCAGTACAGTACCCATTCCGGGGGCAATGTTAACCCAGAAACACTTCTAGGGACATCTGGGGACACTGTTAACCCAGTACAGTAACCATTCCGGGGGCAATGTTAACCCAGAAACACTTCTAGGGACATCTGGGGACACTGTTAACCCAGTACTGTACCCATTCCGTACGATTCCCGTACAATCATATATTTATAAATACACGCAAATCCATGCGTTCAGTATGTACTTAAACATTTCAATAGTAACATGCTTTCCGCCCCGTGAAAATATTTAAAAACAATTCAAAAAAAGGGCTCGTGAAACTCACCTTAGCACATGCAAGCAGGTAACAACAATCATTATCAGTTAACACGTCCAATCTTTTGTTTTCCGCCACTACAAGCTACACACTCGTCTTTCCGCCTTATTTACCACTAAATACAGAACCATGAGTTTTCTTGCTAAAAATTCTGGATTTTGGATCATAGAATGGAGAGGGAGAGTAAATTCTTGAATGTTTGATGTAAAAAAAAGAAATAAGAGCATGGGGTACATCCCCCTTTCCGATCGGGATTAAGTGGGAGGTGGGGTGGGACCCACTTCTCCATTTCTAGCCACATGTTTGGATATTCGCAATCCAGATAATGTTTTAGATAATCTGGTTCATTTCGTTTTTCGGTTAAATGTTTAATTCGGCTTAAAACGAGGCTAAAACGGTCGTTTTCGGCTTAAAAATGAAATTTATATAAAACCAATTTAAAACTTTAAAAACTTAACCCATGACATTTATTAACTTAAAACATCATATTATTAATAATTGCGCATCTTTTTCGGCTTGATCGATCGTCACTTGCTCGGTTTGGTATTTAAGGTTTCGTTTAATGTACCAACGTACCATTAAATCGAAAATTCTTTTTCTATGCTCTAATTCACTTATCCCGAAGCTTTAATACTTCGTAAACATCACTAAATATCATAGATATCGTCTATAATTGAACCCTCGATTCGTTCGGGTTTCAATAACTATCGATCGATTGATCGCATATTCAATCCGATGAATTATATATTCACGTACAATCAATACAGTGAACCATGTATTCTCGTATAATTACTATGGTAATTCATGTACCCGACATTGAATATAACGTAACTATTGTCTACCGGTTAGGGTATACCTGGTTTCGTCGGAATCGTTACATTCTCCACCCGTTAAGAAATTTCGTCCTCGAAATTTTACACGCCCACTATCCCCTTCCGAGAGACAGGTGGGGGTTTTTCCTTCAGAATTCACCCTCGCGTTACCAGGTTTAATCTGGTCCTCGCTGTGAATTCCACTTAATCTTAATCAATAAAGCTTGGTAAGTCCAAACTGTTTAGTTTCCCCGTCTACCAACTCTACGGAATTATTTATGGTATCAAGCATGTCTTCTATGAGTACCTCCATTACTAGTACTCTCTTTGCCTCATCGCTTAGGTACTTTTCAATCCATATACATGGAAAAACATCATGTATAGTACTTAGCCCCTGGAGTACTTTAATCGATAAACTAAATGACCAATCATGGAGATAGTCTCATAAGGTCCAATATATTAAGGACCTATTTTCGGTTTTGCCAAACCTCATATCACCTCTCTAAGGTGATGCCTTAAAAATGCCTTGTCACCTCTTTCCGGTGACAATGGTTTCCTTTGAATGTTGGCATAAATCATTTGCCACTCTCGCGCTGCTTTCAACTTATCTTAAATATTATGGATCTGATTGGTTGTTTCTCGAATCAATTCAAATCTTACGGCTTGAGTGACGCCCATTTTCAATTTAACAAATTGGTGATAATTACTTCACCTATAGAAAGCTTCAAGCTCTCGATGCTTCCTTCCCCGCCTTCCAATAATGAAAGTAGGATGACTATTTCGATCTGAGATAATTGAAAATGGTACTCCACGACGAGATACCATTTCACTATCATGAATTTGGGCGAGAATTCATTGTGGTAATCGTCATAGATTGGGATGAAATGCGAGGATTGGTTAATCGATCCGCGATTACCCAATTTACATCATGCCTTTGATATATCTTGGGAATTTGCGTCCCGAAATCCATTGTAATTTATTCCCACTATCATTGGCGAATTTTCTGTCGTTGTGGCGTTCCCTAGGGTTTTCGGTGTGCAGCCTTATCTCTTGCACAAGTCGTACACTTACCGACATACGTTGCTATATCCTTTTTCATACCCGGCCATTAATAAAATCCTTTCAGATATTCGTATGATCAATAGTCTAATTCGATCCTGGATGTATGGAATATTTCGATCTATGCGCTTCGTCCATGACTAATTCACGAAGGTCATGGAGGGTCGGGACCCAAACCCGATTTTTGAAGTAGAGAATTTCGTCCACGCGCTGTTCGAAATTCTTCTCATTGCCGTAAAGTCCCTCGTTTTCCAATTGTTCCTCTTTCAACGCCTCACGTTGAGCGACTCGAATCAGGTCCGAAAGGTTCGACTGGACTATCATCCCTAGCACTCGCACTCGCAATGGCTTAACCCGATCTTTCCTACTCAAGGCATCGGCTATGACGTTAGCCTTGCCGGGGTGATAACGGATGTCACAGTCATAATCGCTTAACAACTCGACCCATTTTCGTTGAATATGAGACTGCGGTCTCTTATCATCTATAAAATTTGTACATTTGCGTCGTACAATGATTATGAGTTGGGTAATGCTAAAAATTCTTCAATAACCCGCTGATAGTCTCCGGCTAGTCCTAAAAATTGGCGCATTTCATTTGGCGTCTTGGGTGACTGCCAATTTTAATGGTTTCTATCTTATTTGGATCTATATGAAATCCTTGTTGCTTTACAACATGACCAAGGGATTATGCTTTCAGTATTCAAAATCACATTTCGAAAACTTCGCGTACAACTCCTCTTGCTTTAACACTTCCACAATTTTCCTTAAACGTCGTTCGTGCTCTTCTTTACGTTGCAAATATATCAAAATATCATCAATAAACACGATGACGAATTTGTCGAGGTAGGGTTTACAGGCTCGATTCATGAGGTCCATGAACATTGCCGGCGCATTTGTTAGCCCGAAAGGCATAACTAAGAATTCATAACGGCCGTAACGAGTCCGAAACGCTGTTGTTGCAACGTCCTCCTCTTGATTTTTTTTCATTTGGTGATAATTATATCTAAGATCAATTTTCTAAAAAATAAATCGCCCCTTGCAGTTGGTTAAATAGATCATTTACTTCGAAGAAGTGAATATCTATTCTTGATCGTCACTTTATTCAATTATCCCTAATCAATACATATCCTAACACTTCCGTCCTCCGTTTCCCAAATAACACTGGTGCACCCCATGGTGACTAACTAGGTCGTATAAAACCTTATCCAATAATTCTTGCAACTGATTGGATAATTCTTGCATCTCAGACGGTGCAAGTCGGTAGGGTGCTTTAGCAACAGGGCCAGCTTGAGGTATTAAATCGATTCTGAATTCGACCTGTCGGGTTGGCGGTAATCTAGGAAGTTCTTCTGGGAAAACTTGTGGAAATTCGCGTACCACCGGGATATCTTCTGTATGTTTTCTTTTAAATCGTACACTTTTCTTTGTATCTAATCGCTTCATCGTCCGAAAGAGAGCTTCTAATCATCTTCTTTTCATATTTGATTTCAGCTTCATGTTGAGTTAGCCAATCCATGTTAACTATTACGTCAAAACCACTTAACTTTACTGGTCGTAGGTCAAATAGGAAAGGTTAATCGTTCAGAATAATAGGACAATTCCGAACAATTTAGTTAACCATTAGGGATTTACCGTTAGCGATTCTACCGTATAGGGTTCTATAGTTTCACTAATCGGTATCTTTCCAAATGATAGGAGGTTAACAGGAACTAACTTCTATCGACGACCGTAAAAATATCACTGAAGCCTATTGATATAAAACTATAACATACTCAATACCACCTTTGGATCATGACGTGCTTTATTCGAATTCCTCATAAAAGCACGGCTCCTTGCTTGATCAGAGGTTGATGCTTGTCATGAGGTTCGCCTTCCAACGACACCTTGGTTCAACTTTGGGCAATTTCTCTTGAAACGTTCTGTACCGCCACATTCATAGCAAGTACAACTGTTTGGCATAATTTGATTTCTTTGGATGGATTGTTATTGAAGCTGCTGGGTTCGGAGTGGTTGTACACGAATGGGTTGGGGTTGCCGGTTCACATGGCTTCAATTGGTTCTACAATTGGGGCATTACGTCCATCTTTACCACACCTGTGGCCTACTATCACTCGACATTCTTCTTCCTACTTATTCAAAAGCCTATCTTGCACTATACCGTTATCATTCCTCTTCTTTAACACTCGACGTCTCACCTAACGTCCTTCCAGTCCGCTTCCCATAGAGTCAACTATATCCATGCTGGCTTGTGACACAACCCTTCCAAAGGTTGTATATTTTACAGAAGTGACTATACTCCTTATCGATGGAGTTAGTCCCCAATATAGCGCTCACTTCGTTTAGTTTCAGGAGTAATTAGCCATGTTACCAGACATGACAATCCTTCAAACGATTAGCGTGTTCTAAGTGATCAGCACACAACATTTCTATCTTCCATAGCTCAGTTTCCAATCTCTGAACTTAATTACTCGAATAAAAGTGCTCTAGCACAAGAATTTTAAATTCTGACCATATCATCTGAGTAATAATTTTCTAACTATAATTTTGTACCATCGTGTTCCATCACGATACAACATAACCTACGAACATATCTGTAGCATATTTCACTACACAATGTTCTGGACTCTTACCAATATCCTTAACCATTTCGATCTTTTCTATCCCCTCGCTAATCTATTCCTCCCTTTACCATCAGCAAACTATTAATAATTTCCTTAACACAATCAACAAACATATCCTTCATACCGGATCTAATTCATTACGACTACTATTCATGTTTAGTTTATAACTAATACTTGTAGTCATAATAGTATTCGGTGGAACATTATCACTCTTAGTAATACCACTAAGAATTGAAATATTCATAATCATGTGATTGCTCGATCTATAATTCTGCGAACACATTTGCATCAACACTAGCAGTAGTGATCTGTGATACGGCATCCGGTATCATCATCTGCTATCTTTAAGCAATCAACTGAATCATATCAATCTCCATCATTGGAGTTACTCTTTTTATGTCATTCTGCCGTACCCATCCCGTACGCAGTAATCAATACTAATCTCACCGTATAACTCGTTACCAGCTCAATCATAACAGCAGGTACACATACACACCAAATATTATCATACATATTACACATACCAGTATCTAGTATATATGTCCCACAAATATAATAACATATGGACTTAACCTGATGTCGGTTAACGTTTAAATATGTTTCATAACCCTTGTCACCAACTGACATAAAGATCTTTCTCAACAAAGATTAATGTTTAATATGCTTGATTTTCGATATCCTTCTGCATGTCAGCATAACCGATGCATGCTCACCGTGAGCACCAAACGATTACGTACCACGGAGTTATAATATCCGTGTCTATTTGTATATCATGCATACGCGGTATACCACCTACGAACGAACAACCAACTATGCTATAATGATTCCAACTCCTCCTTGTGTATGGGTAATCATTCTATTCGAGTATACATGGGTATAGGCATCTAACGGATGTAAGGATAACATAGGGAGTTGCAAGGTTCAAGGTAATCGCGCAACCCATGTTGCCTTCAAATATTATCAATTACTATTATGGGTAAATCTATCACTTGCTCAATCAATGTCCTCAAGCTTTCTAGGTTCGCTAAAATCGGTAAGTCTCGATCTGGAGGTGGTATGTCTCATATGTTTAAGAGTGAGAAATACACATATATATTTCTATATATTATTTTTATCTGCTTATTTATTATAAAATTTATTATTATTATTATTATTTATTTTATTTTATTTATTTATATTTTTTTTTTACCTTAATGGAATAAGAATGGGTTCAGGTACAGGTTCGTCCGTACGTGAGGGTCGGCGGTTCAGGTGAACATAGAGGGCTATTAGGATATACGGTACCGGTGTTGGTAGGGTAAGGGATTTATCAATTTTGGTTGGGAGTGACGGTTACTAGATATTTCTGGTTAATGTCAAACGGGAGATCTAACTTGGTACTATCATAACTATGACCCGATAAGTCAGACTTATCATCAACCGATGCTCTAGAAATTTCAGCATCCTCGGTACTTTTATTTATTCATCCCCCAGTTACTTATCTGGGTCCTATTTCTCAATACATGTACCCACAAGATACATACATATATATATATACACATTAGCACACATAATTAATATTATATACTTTACACATATATTGCCATTTTTACCTATTAATGTTCCCCGTGACTTCCCCTGAATTCCCCCGTGCGGACAAGTCTGTTATTATGTTCCGGACCATAATAACTCACTTGTCCATCCAAGTTCATCCAGATCTCGTCACTATAAATTATTAGTTGATATTCAGATCCTATAATACTTGAGCTACTGGTTATATTTTAGGAATCTTTTAAAGACATCCTAATTCTTTATAACCAATGGCTCTGATACCAACTTCTGTAACACCCCGCAACCGCAGCAGAAACGTAAACGGGATGCAACAGACACCTCTGATATCAACCACATTGTTTATAAAGAAAACTGAATAAATTAATATACTTCAAATTACATTATCTCGTATTTCATTACCGTCTAGGTGATACACACATCATACAATACGATACATAATTCTATTTATTATAATGTATCCTAACATCCCGCACGCAAATCTTACACACATCAAGCACTTAGCACGTAAGCAATCACTTCATCTTAATTGTACCTGAAAAACATGTGAGAAAACGGGTCAACTACGAATAGTTGGTGAGTTTCACAATTCGAGTAAACCATGATAAATCATTATCAAAATATAATATTATCGATGTAATTATGCTGAGCCCACAAGTGAAACATTTGTTATCCCAGTACTGTACCCGTTCCGGGGGCAATTTTAACCCAGAAACACTTCTAGGGACATCTGGGGACACTGTTAACCCAGTACAGTACCCATTCCGTGGGCAATGTTAACCCAGAAACACTTCTAGGGACATTTGGGGACACTGTTAACCCAGTACAGTACCCATTCCGGGGGCAATGTTAACCCAGAAACACTTCTAGGGACATCTGGGGACACTGTTAACCCAGTACAGTACCCATTCCGGGGGAAATGTTAACCCAGAAACACTTCTAGGGACATCTGGGGACACTGTTAACCCAGTACTGTACCCATTCCGTACGATTCCCGTACAATCATATATTTATAAATACACGCAAATCCATGCGTTCGGTATGTACTTAAACATTTCAATAGTAACATGCTTTCCGCCCCGGGAAAATATTTAAAAACAATTCCGAAAAAGGGCTCGTGAAACTCACCTTAGCACATGCAAGCAGGTAACAACAATCATTATCAGTTAACACGTCCAATCTTTTGTTTTCCGCCACTACAAGCTACACACTCGTCTTTCCGCCTTATTTACCACTAAATACAGAACCTTGAGTTTTCTTGCTAAAAATTCTGGATTTTGGATCATAGAATGGAGAGGGAGAGTAAATTCTTGAATGTTTGATGTAAAAAAAAAAGAAAGAAGAGCATGGGGTACATCCCCCTTTCCGATCGGGATTAAGTGGGAGGTGGGGTGAGACCCACTTCTCCATTTCTAGCCACATGTTTGGATATTCGCAATCCGGATAATGTTTTGGATAATCTGGTTCATTTCGTTTTTCGGTTAAATGTTAATTCGGCTTAAAACGAGGCTAAAACGGTCGTTTTCGGCTTAAAAATGAAATTTATATAAAACCGATTTAAAAACTTTAAAAACTTAACCCATGACATTTATTAACTTAAAACATCATATTATTAATAATTGCGCATCTTTTTCGGCTTGATCGATCGTCACTTGCTCGGTTTGGTATTTAAGGTTTCGTTTAATGTACCAACGTACCATTAAATCGAAAATTCTTTTTCTGTGCTCTAATTCACTTATCCCGAAGCTTTAAGACTTCGTAAAAATCACTAAATATCATAGATATCATCTATAATTGAACCCTCGATTCGTTCGGGTTTCAATAACTATCGATCGATTGATTGCATATTCAATACGATGAATTATATATTCACGTACAATCAATATAGTGAACCATGTATTCTCGTATAATTACTATGGTAATTCATGTACCCGACATTGAATATAACGTAACTATTGTCTACCGGTTAGGATATACCTGGTTTCGTCGGAATCGTTACATAGACGCTACAGCTGGCCACGAAATGCTGACATTTATGGACACATCCTCAGAATTTCAGCAAATCCAAATGGAACCTTCAGATCAAGAAGATATAGCCTTCATGACTCCCACAGGTATTTATTGTTATATTGCTATGCCTTTTGGACTTAGAAATGCAAATGCAACCTATCAGAGGTTAGTTAACATGATGTTCAAAGAGCAACTGGGGGACACGATGGAAGTTTATATTGATAATATGGTGGTGAAGTCCAAGAAAGCTGAGGATCACCTCCAGGATCTCAAGACTGCATTTGATATCCTCGACAAATATAACATGAAGTTGAATCCTTCAAAGTGCCATTTCGGAGTGAAGGCTGGAAAATTCTTCGGATACATGGTCACCAAAAGGAGTATAGAGGCGAGTCCAGAGCAGATACAAGCTATCATGAATCTGAAATCCCCAGCATCAGTCAAGGATGTTCAAAGGCTAACTGGCAGGATAGCAGCACTCAACAGATTCATATCCAAGTCCTTAGAAAAGTGCAAAGAATTTTAAGGTATCCTGAGGAAAAATAAGAAGTTCGAGTGGACCAGTAAGCATGAGGAAGCTTTAATATCCTTGAAAGCTTATCTTTCTTCTTCTCCCCTGCTGGTAAACCCCGAGGAAGGTGAAACTCTATCTCTATATCTAGCTGTATCAAATAATGTTGTAAGTGTAGTTTTTGCCAAGGATCACGAAGGTCAACAACATCTCATCTATTATGTAAGTAAAAGTCTTTTGGATGCTGAAACTAGGTATTCTTATCTTGAGAAATTAATTTTGGCACTTATTTTGGCATCTACTAAACTTAGACACTATTTTGAAACTCACCCTATATGTGTTAAAACTAATTACCCTATTAGGTGTGTTTTGAGAAAACCAGAAATGTTAGGTAGGATGGAAAAATGGGCTGTGAAGCTGAGTGCGTATGATATAGCATATGAACCTAGGACTGCCATCAAATCTCAGGCATTAGTAGACTTTGTGGCTGATTTCACCAGTGAACTGAAAGAAGAGGCAGACTTGGAAGTCCAACAACTTGAGGAAACCAATGATAAGTTGACTCTATACACTGATGGTGCTTCAAATTTTATAGAAACAGGTCTCGGGATCCTGCTGAAATCGCCACAGGGGGACATTATACCTCAATGCATATCCTGCAGATTTCAAGCCATAAATAATGAGGCAGAATATGAAGCTTTGAAAGCAGGATTACAATTAGCAATCGACATGAAAATTAGGTTTATTCAAGTACATGTTGATTCATTATTATTAACTAATCATTTTAATGGTTCATATGCTGTTAAAGGAGAAAAACTAATGAAATATTTGGAGCTGGTCAAAAAACTACCAAATTGTTTTGAAATGTTTGATATTTCACAGGTACCTAGAGAAGAGAATGTTGAAGCAGATGCCCTAGCAGATTTAGCTTCATCCTTCAAGATACCGGAAGGAGTCAAGATTCCTATCATACATATCTTGAGCCCAGCAATAGGAGAGCAGGGTGTCAATGAAATATCAGACGATGATGATGATATGGGAGTCAAGAATCCTAAGGATAATGACAATTCTTGGATTATCCTGATCAGGAAATATATTCAGGATGGAGTTATCCCCAAGGATGAAAACCCAAGAGCTTTTCGCACAAAGGTAGTCCCATATACTATAATGAATGATATATTATACAAGAAATCTCTTGTAGGACCATATCTTAGGTGCTTGGAGAAGTCAGAAGCTCAAGAAGTTCTTCAGAATATCCATGAAGAAGATTGCGGGAATCACACTTGGGGCAGAGCACTATTCTCCAAAATCCTGAGGACAGGATACTTTTAGCCAACGATGAAGAGGGATGCTATGAATTATTCTCATAAATGTAATGCATGACAAAGACATAGCAACATTTTGCACCAGCCAGCCGAACCTTTGTACCAATTATATCCCCTTGGCCTTTCATGAAGTGGGGAATGGATATTGTTGGAAAGCTACCCAGAGCTCCAGGAGGAAAAGTCTTTATACTGGCTATGACTGCTCGAAGTGGATTGAAGCAGAAGCTTTTGTTCAAGTCAGAGAGAAAGAGGTTATCTCATTCATCAAGCGCAATATCCTGACAAGATTTGGAATCGCAGCAGAGATAGTGTGGGACAATGGCTCACAATTCATTGGCAAGAGAACAACTAACTTCTGTGCTAGTTGGGGAATCAAGATGATAACTTCAACACCTGTCCATCCTCAGGCTAATGTCCTAGCCGAATCAAGCAACAAAATCATTATCAATAACCTGAAGAAAAAGTTGGGATCTAAGAAAGGAAAGTGGCCAAGGAACTACCTTTTGTTCTTTGGGAAGATAAAACCACTTCAAAGAATGCTACTGGCCAAACTCCTTTCTCATTGGTATTTGGAGCTGAAGCAATTATCCCTACAGATATGGTTATCCCTACAGCTAGAGTCTGTCATCAGAATCCCGAGGATAATACTCAAAGTCTAGTTGAAGATCTGGATGCAGTAGAAGAACTGAGGGATTTAGCAAAGATCAGAATGGCATCTTATCAGCAGAAGATAGCAAAGTCCTACAACAAGAATATCAGGATTTGTAGATTTCAAGAAGGAGATTTAGTTATCCGAAAAGCTTTTCAGAACACTACAAATCCTGCGGATGGAAAGTTTGCACCAAAGTGGGAAGGTCCTTACTTGATTGAGTCAGAAGTAGGAAAGGGGGCATACAGATTGTCTGCTTTGGATGGTGACTTGTTACCAAGAGCTTGGAATGCTATCCATCTCAAAAAATAGTTTATGTAAGACTGCTATCCCAAGGATGATTGCTATCTTGAGAAATTTAATACTGATATTAAACAACTAAGGTATGTATTCGAATTTATATTTTTATTCAATTTCAATATTATTATTCTTTTATCATGATACTAACTTAGGCATCAGAGTGGTGTTAGCAAGGCTAACACCCAGCCCTCACCTAGGTTTGACTGTTTTGTAGCCTGAAGATATGTGGTATTCCCACATGGAATGAAGTTTATTTGGGCCTTGTCGCCAATTTATTTAGGCCTTGTTGCCAGTTTATTTAGGCCTTGTCGCTAGTTTATTTGGGCCTTGTCGCCAGTTTATTTGGGCCTTGTCGCTAGTTAAGGTATTATTTAATGCCTTCTAAGGTTTAAGGGGGTTTCACCTCTTCTTAAGATTACCTGTAGCGCACGTTTATTCAGCCGTAATTCGAGAGGCGGGGCCAGGACATGAAATATAGTGACTTGTTATCTCGTTATCCTCGGCTATTGGTTTGAATCCCAAGTTAATGGTAGACGTACCATTCCTAAGGTTTAAGGGGTTTTACATCTTCTAAGGGCCTTGTCACCAGTTTATTTAGGCCTTGTCGCCAGTTTATTTGGGCCTTGTCGCCAGAATTTCTGATTTTATTTTCAGTATAATTTTAACATTGCAGGTCTATCAGTATATCCCCCGAATCGAAGGATCATCCGGAAAAATGATCTTATTACAAGGATAAAATGGTCTAGACATTATCAGGGTTAGTTGCTATATGATTCTGGTATGATTTCCTATTTGTGAATATTTTATATTTCATATTACTTGTCTAATTTATAAGATGAATTTTATGACTTGGTGTTGGTTTATTGAATTGAAACTTAAACCGTCATTAAGGAAATTCATTTAAATTTTTAAATTCTAATAAAATCAATTTTATTCTAAGGATTTAATAACAAAAACAAGGATAAAATACCAAGATAAGTCATAAAAAGTTGTTATACTAATATTAAAGTGCAGGATAAGATGATTCAGGTTTCACTCAAAACAGAGCTCATCCACCTGAACCATCTGATTGTTCAAAACATGAAAAAAAGATAGTTTGGGCTTCGTCCTGAACCAGGATCCCTTCACCCAAACTCTTATCCTAAGCATATTAAATTGTTCATATACAACCAAAATAGAAATTGTTCAAACAAACAACCAATGAAAACACATCAAACAACCTAAAAATCGGGCTCAAGAGTTGTCATCGTCACCCTTGTCGCCCGCCTTCTTTTCCACTTCCGCCACCTCATCAGCACCTGTCTCCTTTATCACCTCAAAAGTACCTGCAGCCTCGACCTCTTCGACCTCTTCACCCTTCAACTTCTTCAGCTTCTTTGCCCAAGCTTCAGAATTCTAAGAATTCATCACATAGCCCTTTGCCTGTACCTCCCCTGACATCTTGAGCATTGACTCTAGAATACTTGTAGCCGCAGACCTCTTGGCATCCTAAATAAGATCAGCTTTCTCCAACTCGAATGAGGCTCTAAGCTCCACAATTTCTTTCTCCTTGTTTCTGTAGAGTTTGGTCTTCGTATCTGTTGCATGTTGGATATCTGCAATCTTGCTTTCAACTTCTCTCAGAGCCACTTTAGTATCTTGGAGCCTTTTTTGGTAATTTTCAAATCCATGTTATCCTCAGGTTAACATAAATTTTCTACAGGTTATTATTTTCAGGATTAATAAGGATACTTACTGTTTCAAGAAGACTGGCAAGAGCTTGTAATTTCTCTCCGGCTTCGGCATTGCTCATATCAGCAAAGGATTCAGTCTCGACTGAGGTAGTAGCCTTCCTTTTCTTCTGGGCAGCACTCTTTTGGCGAGTGGTTGGAATCCTCGGCTTTGGGGTGAGAGTTTTGGAGTGTTCCTGTTTCACCACAGCTTTGTCCTCGATGAGGTCATCCAAGTCTATCAAGCTGAAGGAAGATTTCAAGTTATTTTCAGGATGGCAAAATCCTATGAAATGCCCAGGATACTTACCGGAAGACATAGTTTCAGAAGACCTCGCTGCAGTTGTGCTTGTGTCACCTGTTTCTCCTTTAAATTGGAATTCTCTTTCGCGTGCCTATCCTTTCAACCGTAGAGATATTTTAGAATTTAAAATTCAAAATTTTTATAGCTGTCTCACCATAACTGCAAAAATTGGGGGCAATTGTTGGGAGCAAATTTTTATCCCCAGGGTTGTTTATATTTTAAGGATTTCAGCCTATCCTGCCTACACAAGTATTCTGATGATTATATACTGATGATTACATAACCACGTGCTTAATGTGCCACTAAGAGACGTGGGTTTGTAATGGTTACTTCTGAAGCTCCATCAATTCGAACGTGTGAAGCAATGGATAGTGGAAGACCTTGTCTAGGGTTTATTCTGGATTTCTCGGGATTTCAGTTGTAATCTTTTGTTTATTTAAACGAGTTGAATTGGTCATTTAGAACACACACCTCGCACTCATAGCTACTGAAACTTATTGTAACACTTAGCAATTGATCGATTATCAGGTCCAACACTTGCAACCAACCTTTTTTGCTATTAATAAATAGACGGTGATAGTTTTCAACGTCCGGGGGTTTTTTGTGCCAGCGATCCTCAAGATCAAGGGGTTTTTCCCTCGAAATCAAATCATTGTGTTTACTATATTTTTGATCAAGCACTCTACCTCACATACGAATTTGATCACAAAACTACTTTCTTAATTTTTGACCAAAACAATATGTATATATATAAATATATATTAAACCTTATTATGTTATATGATTATTAAGTATCTTATAAAAGAATTTTAGTTATATAAATAATTTATTATTTATTATTGATTAATTACATTATGTATTTAAAAGAAAACTTTATTTATAACTATTTGCGTTGGTAAAACCCGAGCGTTACGACGATTAGTTGACACGAATTCGGTCAGTACAGGTTGCGTTTGTGACGATATAGACACCATTGGTAAAATTTGAGGGTTAAAACTCTAAAAAATTAATTCGTCAATAACATATAAAAACATTAAGATATAAGAGAACAAAATAATTAAGTCGATGTTTATTTGGTTGGCAAACCCGGTCAGTGGTAAAACCCTACCGTTGTCGTTCCTGTGCATTGAGGCGATAACCTGACACGAATTCGGTCGGTTATGATTATGTATTTTACGGTACCGGAACTAAATAATGAAAAAAAATATAAAACTTGAGGTGGACCAACGACCAATTTGGGGGGGGGGGGGGGTATGTAGCGGTTTCGGTCATGGGCTTTAAATAAGTCCGCAAACTTGGTTGGTTTCTTTTAGATTTAAAAAAACAAATAACAAAAACAAAAAATTGATGTTTGATCGTTTTCCATTACGTTTATTATGTTAAATAAACTAAAAAAACAGAAAAAACAAAATTTACCCGGCCAATACGGTGCCGCCAAATGACCCAATAGGCCACTTGCGGCACCAAACTTGTTAATTATATATAGTAGTAATAAGATATATTAAACGTTTAATTAGTTCAAAAGAAATAAAACGAATCTCTTTATACAAACTATAAAATCTTTATAATTATTTATTTAAATGTTTTTGTATTTTATATAATCAAAATCATATTTATTATGATAAAACTTTGATAATAAAATTTATAATAAATCTAAGTAATATTTAATTTTCGTAAGAACTCACCCGATTATCTAATCCCAAACCTCTATCTAGTTTAGCTTTGTATTCGATCCATATTTATTTTTATTCTGCAATTATTGTTACTTAGGATTCTGTCGGTATTTCCCGAAGAGCGTGACTTATCGCTTTCTTATTGAAATTACCTCTTGCTTAATCATCGAGGTGAGTATTTCAGTCCCCTCTTTTACTTATTTTTAATTGTTTTGGGGACTTATGCGTTCGTAGATATTTTCTATTATATAGTATTCAAACGCAACTGTTTATCCTTGTGTGTTTATCAGTTTGCCTAACTTGCTATTTGCTTACTTGCTTTATTTGAATGCTATTGCTTACTTCGGCAACCGATGTCCATTTTTATGGCAGCGGTTTAGTCCTTGCTTGGTAATCAATGTCCATTTATATGGATTGGTTGAGTCCTTTATTTATGGTTTGCTTTCTTTATAGTTGTTTTGATTGTTATATGCTATGGCTATATGTATATCTCACAGGAACAGTTCGCACTTTTATTTATTATTATTATTATTATAGTGTCTCAAATCTAGTGTTATACTCAATCAACCTTGTGTTGACAAACCTATTTGTATTTTAAACGCATATGCAGGTTATCGTTTGATGTGAATTAATTGAAGTTAGAAGATCACTTAAGGATATATGCTAGAAGAAATTAATTGAGACAATACTAATTAAAATTTTATAATTGTTTGATGTCATATTTGTTTTTTTTTTTTGGGATATTGTAATGAATATTTTTTTTATTTGAAATTATTAAATAGATATTGAAACTTGTATTGTGCATGATAGTAACCTTGAGAGCTGTAACAATCAGTTCACGCCTCTGCACTTCCGCCGTAGGTTGGGGTGTGACAGTAGCGTTGTTTAAACTCTCACCATTGTATAAAGTTTTAAATAAGAAGAAAACTAACATTGTTTATTGAACTTATTGAAAAGTAGCGTGTTTTTATTTAAAAATAGCATTGTTTAAACATTTGAGGCTCCCTCCCAATCTCCCACCATTGTGTACCATTGTAAATAAGAAGAAAACTAGTGTATTATTATAATGTAGCGTTGTTTATTGAAAACTAGTGTTGTTTGATATATTGAGGTCCCGTTCCACCATATAGTGCTTTCATTTCCCTCTTTTGAAAAATTTCATAAATTTAATCTTTCCTCTTTAATCTCTAAATATGACTTTCTCATATACTCTATCTCAATCCACTTTTCAAATTGCATATGTGTTCACAGGGTTTTGTTTAACATGAGGTATATTTCGTTGATTTTGTTTCTAACTTCAGTTAGGGTTTGTGAGGCTTGATTTTGTTATGTTAAAGACGTAGTTCTTAGTTTACTTTATGTAATTTCAGTAAGGACTTATTTCATCTGTGCTTTTGCCGATTGGATTATTACATATGCTTAGGGTCATCATAATGGTGAGCTTGTTGATTGTTTGATGTCTCTGATTTAGTTATGTAGTTACAGACCATTTAGTGATTGTGTTCATTCGCTAAACACAAATTTGTTGACTAATGAAAGAAGCTTTTTATGCAATAATTCATTGTAGGTATGAGTCTCGTTATTTTTCACTTTTTGTAGTTTTGTTCGTTTGGAAAATGAATATATAGAAAAGGGAGTGGTATATTGTTTTTGGAGTTTTTTGAAAACGAAAGAAGCATAAATAGCTTGAATGAGCATTATATATTATTACACCATGTAAAAGAAATGTTATTGATAAACATTGTTTGTTTTGAACAACGTTGAAACTATTTCTTTTCTTTTCATCTTTGTTCTAATCCAACGCAGTATGACTTACTAAGCCACACAAAGTAGCATTCACATAAACTGAATTTGTATTATAGACAAACTGAATTTATCATGTGGTGTAGCTTTCATATATTATATTCTTTTATAACATACCCTAAAACTCGTTTAATGTTTGTTTCATATATAATTTATAATGCACAGATTATTTGATAACATTCTTGAACCTAAACCCACTTTAATAAAGTTGTAGTCTCATGTAAATGGCTAAGTGATCCATTTTCACACATATTATAGAGTTGGTTTTCTTACGATAATAGATATATTCTAATCTTGGTGTGAAACTGATATTTGTTGCTTTTATTTATAACTGGACCGAAAATGGACATAGTTTTACTAGAAAAAGGGAAGGGAATAGTGTTTCATGCTCAAACTGTTGAAGAATATGCATATGCAATTTTTAAGATTTTAAGGATGCTATCTAGGAACCATTTGAATGAATGCGGGAAGTAGAAATAATATATATTTGTTTTTGTTTTTATTTATAGCCGAAACCATTTTTGTATAGATTTAAGATGATTTATGTATACAAATTAGATTTGGGGCATTTGGTTGATGCAATGTGTTGGACATTGTTTTGGTCAAAAATTACCGAAGCAATGATTGAGCAAATTCGTTAAGTGAGGTTGTGTGCTTTTCAGTGGTGAGGTAGGTAATATAGTAAACGAATGCAATAAAGTAAAGATGAACAATATGATGTAGCGAGGAAAAACCTTAGATCATGGTGAGTATCCTTGGAAAAAAACCTCGGGAGGGTAAACTATCCCCTGACTCAATTTGTTAACGTAAAAACGGGGGTTACAGCTGAGAACGAAAGCTAGAATACATGTGTGAGTTTTGTGAGTGAAGAGAGTGACCTATAACGTTCTGAATAGTCCCAATTATATAGAAAATAAAAACAACAACATGTCCTATAAATCCCGGAACCCTAGCCGCCATGATTATTTAATGACTAAGTCTTCATCCTACGTGTATTTAAGCTATTTCTCCGAGATTTTAGGTAGAACGAGACAGCTAGTCGTTGTAGTCGTTTGATATTTGCATAACCTACAAGCACAAAACAAATTAAACAAATATAGTTGGTTAGTTCAGGATCCTGCAGCTTGCTGGGCTTCCAAGCTATTAGGATACACATTAAGGATAATTTGACCCCTAACAATTATCCCCAAAAGATGTTACAACTGTCAAGCACACAATCACATTTGTTATATATTTTCCACTTGATTTCAAATTTGAATTTTGATGGCTTGAGGTAATTTGATAAGACATGGCGCAAATTCCGGGATAACCTAATCGCCTTTCGTTTACTCCCGATGAGACTCCTATAATTACTCTTGAATTATTTATAATCTTCACTCATATTCCCTCATTAGCTAATTTTCCCTTTTTTCTAACTTAGGGTATCTTCTTCTTTATCCCTTTCTACCGATCATGACAAAAAAGCGATCTTGAAATTCTGCTTCCCGCAGCATAAGCACGCACTCTAATTTCGAATGTCAGCATATCCTTATCGATTCTGATTTCGAAACCTGTAGCATTTCCAACCTCGACTTGTCGTATCTTCAATCTGGTAATGCTTTTCCCGCAAGAGCCAAGTTTCTCCCTTTCGACAAGACCCTTCGTTCCGACTGTATTTCCAAGAAATGGGTTGGCTTTCTTTCTTATCCGTTCACCATCGGTTTAACTTATCCTATCTCTGATTTCATTGCTCATTTCTTCAAAGTCACCGGCATTAGCTACATTCAAGCATGTCAATTTTATGGAGGGTTTTGTATATGCTCAATAAGCTCACCACAAGCCATAATATCGAACTGAAAATATTGGATTTGGCCGCCATTTATAACCTTAGAACTCACGGCTCTAGTCGCTTTTTGCTTCAATTAAAATCCGGCCAAGTCCCCATGAATTAATGGGTTAAGAAGGGTAGAAAATATATCTAGGATGTTAAGGAACAAAGGATATAATTGATACTTATCTTGTTTTCTTGTTTGTTATTTTCGGCGAAGTTTACAGATCTAGTGACTCCTACGTCCGCCGGTCTAAATATGATTCCTGTTATTTTGGGGATTCCCAAAGTAGAACGCTACTTCCAGCTTGAGGTCTTGCTTTCTTTGGAATCCGAGCAATCATCAAACGGAAGTATGTCATGTGAGATCATCATCCTTATCCTTTCTGAATATTAAGGATATTGTTGTCTTCAGAATCCTGATTTTGTGTTATAGCATGCCAAGGACTGGATTTGGATGCTCTAGACAACTTCATCTCTAAGAAGGAACCTATCATTTTGGAAGTCTCCAAAACGCTTCCTCCGGCTTCCCGAGCTAGAGCTTCTACTTCTAAGAAGAGGAAAACCATTGAGGCACCAGGAGCCACTGCCGACTCACTCAACTTTGGCAATGTTAAACCACTCCTCGTCCAGGTTAGGATCCCGCAACTTTTATTAGTCGAGGGTAAATATTATATTGATCATACCTTTTCTTTTTGTATGGTCTCCAACACTTGACTAAGATTTATCAAGATGCTCTCCACGAGGTTGAGGTGCAGAAGCTGAAAGTGGATGATGCTGAGGCTAAGTCTCTCTATATTAAGAACATGGCCAAGGAATTTGATCAGCTGATAAGGGATTATGCCGACCTCAAGGTTACTTATGCTAAGGAGCTGAATGACTTCAAGACCCAACTTAGGATGCATGCTGCTCACTCTATTTACTGTTCCATGATCTAGCTGATGGAAAAAGCTATGAAGCCTGGTTTCGATGCGTCTTCTTGGGATCTTGAAGGTTTAAAGGTGAGGGAGGCAGAGATCAGGGCTAAATTGGGCTTATGTTCTGGAGAGGATCCTGCTGAGTCAAGCAAAGTTGTTAAAGTGAAGGCTGGAGATGCTGAGGTGAAAGTTAGAGATGGAGATAAGGTGGTGCAGGCTGGGATGGTTGCTGGTTTCTTAGAGGGGCAGTGAAGGACAACAATATCAATGATCGACTTAACGCCAGTCATAATATCGATGAAATATAAAGCTGTGAAAGAAAGGCAATTCAGTCAATATAATTCTCTGCTCAAACTTAACAAAAATCCAAAAATATGTACTGCTTTTGATAAAACATACAAAAACAAAAAATCATTTCCTGTTCTATGTTTTTAGTGTCGGAAATTTCTTTTGTAAATATTTTGAATCAAAAGATCAAAATACAAAAAGGTTTTGCGTTTTCATTTTTACATATTATTTAATTCTTTAAGTTAAAGGTTTCAAAACGTGAAACAGTGTAAGTTTTTGGATTATCGAGGTATGGGATCTCGGTAATCCTTTTAATTTAAAAGGGCTACTTAATGAATTCTTTTATTTACTATTTATTTAATTCATTATTTATTTAAATTCATTTATTTAATTTTTTCATTTAAATTTTAATTTATGAGTGATTGGTTAATTATGAATAACGAATTAGGTTATTCTAGCGAACTACATCTTAGTCCGTTATCCTAATACGCTTCCGCACTCTGTAACGAATGACTTCAATTCGTTATACATATGCTAACAAATTAGACAATAATTAAAATCTGATTCGTCATGACACGTGTTAATTTAATCTAACAAATCACCTGATTCGTTAATTCAAATTTCAAACGAATCATCTGATTTGTTACATTGAAAAGCGTGTAAGTGTCATACTATATAGGGGAGAGGCGGTTCGTTTTCATTATTCACTATTCATCTTCTTCCTCTTCATACTATTACGCTGCCAAAATTTTCAATAATTTTCGATCTTCGAATCTCGTACTTTTGATCATACCACTGTGTTACCAAGGTATAGATGATCACATATTTGTGGTTTTCGTCAAAAATGACACAGATTTGATAGTTTAATTATAGTAATTTATTACCGTATGTTTGAGGTTTACATAAACCTTCATCGGGGTGTTTAATACGCTGTTAAATGACTTTATGTTGATATCGTTATCATCGGAATGTCTTTCCGAGTTCCATGGTGATCTCTTATCAGGTTTTGATTATTGATTGTCGGGTTAATGATGAACTATTATTATCGGGTTTTTATGCATCGTTCAAACCCTCAATTAAATTAACTTATTCCATGTTTTGGAACTTCAAATCGTTACCATTTGAGTCGCAATGGGTTTCCGAGATCTTTATGGTCATTTGTTCGGATATCCATCGATGATTATGGATTAATCGATATCAGATTTGGACTTTTGACTTTTAGTGTTCTTGGCAATTTTGACCTTGACAAGAGAAGTCAAAGATTAAGCCATTTTTGGCCATTCGTTATACTTAGCGAATTGGAACTCATTTGTGTCCAATTCGTTAAGTAACTCACACGAACAAGAATAGCGAATCCATTTTATTGACGAATCATATGTGTATTCGTTAAATTATAACGAACTAGTTGATAATTCGTTAACTTTCAATAGTAATTCGCTATTTCTTATTCGTTAATAATTTACTTGATAGCGAATTAGCTGATTCGTTATAAGTTTTGTAACGAATCAGACTGATTCTATAACGAATGACATTTTAAATATGTTTATAATAGTTTAAATTATTTAAATATACAAAATTTATTTTATCATGTTGATGGTTACTTATTCTCGACATTATATATACAGTAGTATGGCTGATCAAATGGACCAAGACTCACCGGTTGCTGATCAACAAAAACAACAACAAGTTATACCGTTATTGTCGTACGATAGGAAGCATAATATATGTGCCTTTTTCGGTACAAATTTTGCAGACGAAGCGGTATTTGGAGGATTATTGGAATTTCTATAACGTTCACGTATTCATCATTCTATCACTGCAAACCCTGAAGTCCGATTCAGTATCGTTCGACAATTTTGGAATACGGCGAGATACGTTGAAGCTGAGAACCACATCAAAGCCACAATCAATCAAACTCCTATCATTGTAGATACTGATGTGATTAGAAGTGTTCTTCGTTTTGCGGATAATATTGACAATCGATGTGAGTTTGATAAGAAGTTGATTAAGGGTCTATTCCGTCGTGTATTTTATGGTGGTCACATCGGAGAATTTATGTACAACAATAATGGATTGTGTCCTACTTACAAGTATCTCCTACATGTTTTGATCCATTGCTTGGGAGGACGTAAAGGAGGGTTTGATGAATGTCGTATCATGTTGCAGTTAGCTTTTGTTGCACTAGTTCTCAACAAGCCGTTCAACTTCTCAGAGATGATCCTCTACCATCTTAAAGAACAGTGTCTGCAAACGGTTTAGAAGAAGAAATTTTTGATGTATCCACGTTTTCTTCAGTTAATTATTCAAGACCTGATTCCAAATTTAGTCGTCGATCAAACATTGGTAGATGACGTGTTGGAATTAGATCACATGACGGCTGACACGGTACGAAGAATGAAGATCTATCAAAAGGAGAGACCTCAGACCAAACGTTTGATTGGTCATATTGTGAATCCTGATTATGAATGTCCTGACAATGATCGCTGGATCCATGACGTTTCAGATTCTGAGTGTGAAGAGGGACAAGGTGGGAACGATGGTGGTGATGATGGTGATGATGGAGGTGATGGTGGTAATGGTGGTGATGGTGCTGCAGCTATACTTAAACAACAAGCTTGTTGGGTTTTATACAAGTTTATCAAAGTCAAGTTAACCATATTTAACTAGAAAACGCAACGGAAGCTTAGATTTTAAATCTAGTTATGAACATACCATTATGTTAAAATCAAAACCCAATGAACAAGGATCAAGATTACAAGAACAATATGCTCACAAAATGTAAATGTACCTTCTTCTACCTTTAGAAGAATAAGTAAGATATTGAAGATGATGGTGGATGAATGGCAAGCCTCCAAAGAAGAAGACCTCAAGATAGTGATACCCCAAGCTATTTGTGACAACACCAATTTGATTGCTAGGATTTATGAACACTTAAACAAGCTCACCAAGCTCTCCCAAAATCCCCTCTTTGGCCGTGAGTTTTGGAGGAGGAAGAGAGAGAGGATTTTTGATTCAACACTTGAATTCAAAATGGGGACAAGATCAAAAATGCATGTCTTGTGAATGGTGGAGTATAAAGAGATGGTCCACACAAAAGGACAAAACATTTGGTTGAACCAAAACCACCACCCACATGGGGTGGCCGGTTTTCCCTTTTTTTTTTTTTTTTTTTTTTTTTTTTTTGTTGTTTTGTTTTAACCATTTAAAACATCTCCTTTTATTTTATAAAACTCATTTTTATAAAATGCACATACATTTATGTAATTATTTAACCAATTAAATAATTAATTTATATAAACAAATTATCCAGATAATTTATTTAAATCCTCAAGTGTGTTTGTTTAGAAAACCAATTTTCTACACACGTAGTGTTCGGTATTCGTTTAAATGATCAAATCATTAAAAGAATACATTTGGTGTCGTCTAGCTTGTTATTGGGTATGACCCGACTTGGATCAAACACAGTTAGCCACATTAGTATAAGTATGTGTCTCGGGCATACGTAATTCCAACAATCTCCCACTTGCACGAGATACATAGAAAATTAATGCAAGTGGTGAATACCGCCTAACAACAGTTCACCACCCCTAATGTGTTTGACGAAGTGCCATTCAATAACATCATCCCTTCAAGTCCCTTACTTGATATGATTTAGGTGAATCTATCATTATATCCCTTTGTTACTAGATGTCATGTTGAATCTAAGAGACATAGGTGATCATTCTCTTTACAATTCAACTTTATCAGGCCTTAGACATCTAAACTCTCAACACATAAGAGGAACAAATTCCGTCTTGACTGTATACGCCTCTCACTATCACTTTATACTCCACCTGAGCTCATCCTTATGTACCATCTTTTACGAATAGCGAAGGGGAGAGTCAAAGTGTAATACTCGGTGAAAATCAAGACCCAATATACATCTCAGGTCTAAGGATAATATGAAATTCTCCTTTACTCAAAATTACTAATGATCAGGTCAATCGACTCCATGTAGTAATATTGAGAGCGGGTCAGTCCAATATTTGTATCCCACAAATATCTATGAACTTTGGCAGCAAACCTATGCTCCATATTCATTCCTTATGAATATCCACCAATCCTAGTTCATAATAGTCTTGCTTCATATTTGTTCCCACAAATGTGATCGACTACGGACTTTTAGAATAAGATAACTTATTCATGGATTAAACATGCAATATTAGAATTTAACTCAAGATTCCATAATCATATAAAAGAGTTAAATTACAAAAGTCTTTTAAACGTAATACAAAATAGATCAAATCCAATTACTAGAATATCGAAGTCCTAAGCCACTCGCATGACGCTCATGTTTCGGTCTTTCTAGGAGCTTCGTGAATGGATCCGCAAGATTTTGATCAGTTCCAACTTTGCGAATACATATCTTTCCCTTTTCAACTTCATCCCTTATGTAGTTGAATCTCCGCTCTATGTGCCTTGTCTTTTGGTGCGAACGAGGTTCCTTGATTTGTGCAATCGCACCCTCGTTGTCACAAAAGATTTCTAGGGGGTCTTGAATGGAAGAGACCACCCCTAGATCAGTAATGAATTTCTTCAACCATGCAGCTTCCTGAGCTGCCAATGAAGCGGCGATGTATTCTGATTCTGTAGTGGACAATGCTACTACTTCCTGTTTTGAGCTCTTCCAAGAGACAGCTCCTCCATTAAGAGTGAACACATACCCAGATTGTGATCGAGAATCATCTCGATCAGTTTGGAAGCTCGCATCCGTGTAACCTTTTATAGCGAGTTCCTCCTCACCAGATCCATATATCAGAAACATATCCTTAGTCCTCCTAAGGTATTTCAATATGCTCTTAACAGCCATCCAATGACTGTCTCCTGGATTCTGTTGGTATCTGCTTGTCATGCTCAAAGCGCATGACACATCCGGTCTAGTACATATCATCGCATACATGATGGATCCTATAGCAGAAGCATATGGGATTTGTTTCATCATGTCTTGCTCACCCTTTGAGCTTGGACATTGAGCTGAACTCAATATGGTCCCTCTTTGAATAGGTACAAAACCTTTCTTGGAGTTTTCCATCTTGAACCTTTTCAAGATCTTATCAATGTATGTACTTTGGTTCAAACCTATCAAGCGCCTTGACCTATCCCTATAGATCTTTATTCCCAAAATATAGGCAGCTTCACCAAGATCCTTGATGGAAAATCTACTTCCAAGCCAAGCCTTAACGCTTTCCATGGTTGGAATGTCATTTCCAAATAGTAGAATGTCATCGACATACAATACTAAGAAGGTAATTATACTCCCACTAGCTTTCTTATACACACAAGCCTCATCAGCGTTCTTGATGAATCCAAAACTTTTGATTTCTTCATCAAAACGATGATTCCAAGTTCTAGATGCTTGTTTCAATCCATAGATTGATTTCTTTAACTTGCATACTTTATTAGGATGTTTTGGATCGACAAAACCTTCAGGCTGAACCATATAGACATCTTCCTCAAGATATCCATTTAGGAAAGCGGTCTTGACATCCATTTGCCAGATTTCATAATCATAATGTGCAGCTATGGCAAATAATATCCTAATAGACTTTAGCATTGCCACAGGCGAAAAAGTTTCATCATAATCAACCCCTTGAGTTTGAGTGAAACCTTTAGCTACAAGTCTTGCTTTATAAGTATCCAAGTTTCCATGCATATCAGTTTTCCTTTTGAAAACCCACTTACTTCCAACAGCTTTGGAGTTGAGTGGTGGTTCAACCAATTCCCAAACTTGGTTGTCATACATGGATTGCATCTCAACGTTCATGGCTTCAAGCCATTTGTCACAATCATTCTTGGACATTGCATCACGGTATGTGGTCGGTTCATCCGAATCTACCACGTAGCAACCTTCTACAAAAAATCCATATTTTTCAGGTGGATTGCTAATTCTACCAGATCTGCGAACGTTTTGTGTGTTTTGATCAACCACTTGATCACTTTCAACAACCTCTTGTTGAGTGCTAGTATCAACCAATTGTGTATCATCTTGTGATTCTTGATCCTCATCAAATTTCACTGTTCTACTATTAGTTCCTTCCTCAAGGAACTTAGTTTCCAAGAACTTACCCTTTCGAGCAATAATAACATTTTGCTCACTAGGATCGTAAAAGTAATATCCTAAATCATCTTTAGGATAACCTATAAAGATACACTTAGTGGATCGGACTTCTAATTTGTTTGGGGTGTATTGCTTTACATAAGCTTCACAACCCCAAACTTTTAAGAATGATAGCGATGGAGCCTTTCCATGCCATACTTCAAAAGGTGTCTTCTCCACTTTCTTGGTTGGAGCCATATTCAATATGCGAACAGCGGAAAGTAAAGCATAGCCCCAAAATGATAGAGGTAAAGTGCTTCTAGCCATCATCGATCGAACCATATCTAATAGGGTACGATTTCTCCTTTCAGACACACCATTATGTTGTGGTGTTCCAGGTGGAGTAAGTTGTGAAATAATTCCACAACTCTTAAGATGATCTTGAAAAACACCACTTAGGTATTCACCTCCTCTATCACTACGAAGTACTTTGATTGTTGTCTTAAGTTGTCTTTCTACTTCAGTTTTGAAGTCTTTGAACATTTCAAAAGCTTCATCTTTGTGTTTCATTAAGTACACATAACCATATCGACTATAATCGTCAATAAAGGTAATGAAGTATCTTTCACCATTCCTAGTTATTGGTCTAAAAGGACCACATACATCCGAATGTATGATACCCAATAATTCTTTTGACCTTTCAAAAGTCTTATTAAAGGGTTGCTTTGTCATTTTGCCTTGTAAACAAGATTCACATACATCAAATGAATCAAACTCATTGGTTTCTAGAATACCACTCTTGCGAAGAGTTTGCATGCGATTCTTGCTTATATGTCCAAGGCGACAATGCCAAAGATAGGAATCACCCAAGTCCTTCTTGAGTTTCTTGGTGTTGACATTATACATTGAACTACTATGTGACATACCACTTTGATCTATTTCATATATACCATTCATGGGTATAGCTTTAAAATAAAATATGCCATTCATCAAAACATGAATATCATAATCAATAAACTTAAGATCAAAGCCACATTGTTTTAAAAGGGACACGGAAATAATGTTTCTCCTTAACTTAGGAGCATACAAAACATTTTTCAAAATTACTTCCAAACCACTTGGAAGCTTTAACATGTAGTCTCCTTGAGCTTGGACTTCAACTCTTGCTCCATTGCCCATAAAGAGACTAATGTCCCCTTTGTTGAGTTGCTTACTTCTTTTGAACCCCTGCAACAAATTGCAAATGTGAGTTCCACATCCGGTATCAAGTACCCATGTATTTGAAGAAATAACATTTAGTTCAACATATATAGTAAAGATAATACCTGAGGTTTGCTCCGCATCCCTCTTATCTTTTAACGCTTTGAGATAGGTCGGACAATTTCTTTTCCAATGACCTATCTCTCCACACTCAAAGCATGGATCTTGCGTCGCAACCTTTTGCTTCTTTTCCTTCGGTTTGTAGGGCGTGATGGCTTTCCTCTTTCCCTTTCCTTGGACGTGGCCCTTGCCCTTAGCAACACTTGCTTTGGGGTTGGAGTTATGTCCCCTTTTGCCTTCATTGATTGTTAGAACGGGTAAAACCCTTTTACCCATTCCCGCTTCGGCCGTTCTTAGCATTGCGTGAAGCTCACCAATGCTTTTGTCCCACCCGTTCATGTTATAGTTCATGACAAAGGTTTCAAACCTTTTGGTCAAAGAGTTGAGGATCAAATCCGTAGCCAACTCATTAGAGACGGGACAATTCAACCTACGAAGCTTTTCAATGTAGCTTTTCATCTTTAGGACATAAGATGAGACGCTTTGGGTTTCCTCCATACGACATGCATGAAACGCTCGAACCGTTTCGAAACGTTCCGCTCTAGCTTGTTGAAGGAACATTTCCTTCAATTGAGTTATCATGTCGTATGCCCCATGATGCTCGAAATCCTTTTGGATTTCGGGAATCATAGTTCCCAACATGAGGCAAGAGGCTTGCACCGAATCTTTGGTGTACTTAACCCAATCGTAATAAGCCTCCTCATCTTCCACGTTAGGCTCGTCGGGAATGGGATCGTCTAAGACATATGATATCTCTTCTTGTTTGAGAACTATTCTCAAGTTGCGATACCAATCCATAAAGTTATTATGGTTTAGACGATCCTTTTCAAGGATGGTTCTTAAGGATAGGTTACGGGTGTTATGGGTAGAGGTGTTTGCATTGTTAGCGGCCATCTACAAAATTTAACAAAGTTTTATTTTAGTATTATAAACAATTTAATTATTAATACCCTTTTATTCCAAATTTTAAAATAATAATTAAATTCTAGAATCCAATGATAAATCAAATTTCGGTTAGGTGACCTTTATCCCGTTATTTGATTTAACAAGGTAGTCAACCTTGACAATTGCAACCCTTTGCAACTTCTAGAGGTATGGGACCATTCGAAATCCTTATTTCGTGTTGGCATGTTTATCCCATCAACACCATTGGACCCCATGCTTAGGTGACCTTTATCACATGGTTTCCAATTCAAGTCGTCCTACTTGTATAAACATGTAAGATTAACATACAAGTGGTTAGGTGACCTTTATCCCACAATTATGTTAATATTACCTTAAGTATATTAGTTTGCTCTAAAATGGTTAGGTGACCTTTATCCCATTTAAAGTTTCCTAATACGTTAAGTGTCTTACAAAAGGATGGTGTTAGACTTGTTTCCTTGGTAATTATGAAAAAGGGATTTTTAAGTTTTCCAATATTCTAGTTTGAAAAACATTATGCCATATCCTAACATGCATTTAGTAATATGGCGATTTTGAAAACCAATTTTCAAGGTTCTAGTTATAATAAAACCAATTTTATTATATGTGAGTAATCGCTTAGTTTTAATAAACCCATTTTATTAACTAATTGACGCGATATTACCAAATATATATTAGAACCCGTTTTATGCTAGTTGTCGTTCCTATGTGACGGTTTGGATATCCTAATATCTATCAACCACACATTACATAAAGTAAAACAAACAACCAAGCATACATGCAAAATATAGTCATAACCGAGAACCGCTAAGTTTGACCATACTTGTTAGCCGAAACAAGTATAGGTCATAAGTCTCACCTAAGGGACAAAACATGACACAAGGATGGAATGTTGACTCCCACTTGACCTTGCATCCAAATGCTTCAAGTATCCTTTCCAAGTTGTTGTGTTCTTGTTGGGCTTGTAAATGGGCTCCAAACTTCCAAAAGTCTTCTTGGGCCCAAGAGTGAAATTTATGGGCCTAATGGGCTTGAATCCCATGATGGGCCGGTGAGGCCCAACAAGCCCAAAATTTCGGTCCAAGGCCCAAATCCACCAATTCTTGCATCTTCAATTTTTTACAAAATGTATCCTAATACATATTTTTCTAAAAAAAGAAAATGCAACTAATCTATTTATTACATACCAACTTATGAATAAATAAATTACATAAGCCTAAGATTATGAATTATTACAACCATATTGAATAATAAACATAATCAACATACACAAACAACAATCAACACATCCAAGGTCTCGGTTTCGGTTATGACACAATCAAACATACCAAATGTTCTAAGCATGCAACCTAAGCAACCAATGCCCAAAATCACCAAAAGGAATCGGCCCCCCCCCCCCCCCCAAGAGGCTACGGCCCATCCCCCCCCCCCAAAATTTTTGCAATTTTGATATTTCAACATCCAAATGTTAAATGGTTTCCTAAGATCTTTGCATGCATGTCAAGATCTTACAAAACCATGAGGGGTAAAATCCACCAAAATTTCGGACCCCTTTTTCACCCATGAAAAACCCGAAATCTATGAACATGCAAGGAGCATAAGTCCTTGTAACCGGCTCTTGATGCCATTGTTGGGTTTTATACAAGTTTATCAAAGTCAAGTTAACCATATTTAACTAGAAAACGCAACGGAAGCTTAGATTTTAAATCTAGTTATGAACATACCATTATGTTAAAATCAAAACCCAATGAACAAGGATCAAGATTACAAGAACAATATGCTCACAAAATGTAAATGTACCTTCTTCTACCTTTAGAAGAATAAGTAAGATATTGAAGATGATGGTGGATGAATGGCAAGCCTCCAAAGAAGAAGACCTCAAGATAGTGATACCCCAAGCTATTTGTGACAACACCAATTTGATTGCTAGGATTTATGAACACTTAAACAAGCTCACCAAGCTCTCCCAAAATCCCCTCTTTGGCCGTGAGTTTTGGAGGAGGAAGAGAGAGAGGATTTTTGATTCAACACTTGAATTCAAAATGGGGACAAGATCAAAAATGCATGTCTTGTGAATGGTGGAGTATAAAGAGATGGTCCACACAAAAGGACAAAACATTTGGTTGAACCAAAACCACCACCCACATGGGGTGGCCGGTTTTCCCTTTTTTTTTTTTTTTTTTTTTTTTTTTTTTGTTGTTTTGTTTTAACCATTTAAAACATCTCCTTTTATTTTATAAAACTCATTTTTATAAAATGCACATACATTTATGTAATTATTTAACCAATTAAATAATTAATTTATATAAACAAATTATCCAGATAATTTATTTAAATCCTCAAGTGTGTTTGTTTAGAAAACCAATTTTCTACACACGTAGTGTTCGGTATTCGTTTAAATGATCAAATCATTAAAAGAATACATTTGGTGTCGTCTAGCTTGTTATTGGGTATGACCCGACTTGGATCAAACACAGTTAGCCACATTAGTATAAGTATGTGTCTCGGGCATACGTAATTCCAACAAAGCTGCGGTTGAAGTTGCGTTAGCTGCTACAATTGCAGCTCAACGAAAGAGAAAAGGTAAAGAGTTAGCCACTGAGGGGTCAGCTAAGCGTCGAGTGTCGGCTGGTGCTGGCGTCTCGTTTGGACTTCAACCTCCAAGGTCGTCCACTCTTCTACGCCCGGCGGTGCCGCTTACTACTAGCTCTTTAGAGCTTACTTTGACGACTACGCTCACTTCAGATCCAAGGCTTGGCATGATTCCACATTCAGTACTATCTACATTTCCAATGCCTTCTACTACAACTTCGTTGGTTTCTCCAACACCGATGATGTTGCCTCCACCACCAATGGATATCTCATTCTTGAGATTGAGTCGTCCACTTTCCTGCTTCCTTTCATGCAATGTCTCCAAGTCAGTAGACAAATATGTTGTTAAGTCTTCTTCATTTGTATGAAAATCAAATGTGTGCTGACCGTATGAATCAAGAACGCCTCATGGAAAATCATAAGAAACTAATGAGCTACGTCTCCTTTTGTCAAAAGGAAACGAAAGCTCTTCGTGAGATTGTCACGTCTCAGGGGGTGAAATTGAAAGAATAAGAGGATCTCATTTTGTAACTCACGTGTAAAGACGATATTTCGAAAAAGTTGAAAAATGATGATGAGGATCCTGATGCTTCAGGTGTTAGAGGAAATGAGCTGAAACAATCTCATGGTTCTTCCTCTGGTGCAGGCACTAGTGGAGCTAGTGATTCGGAGAAGCAGATCATTGTTTATCATGATACGACTGCTGCTAAACTGATTGAGATGATTGAAGCTGATACAGTTATCTTTGTGGATGGATCGGGGGTGGTCAGGAGTGTGGTGAATCGGGATGAGATCGAAGATGGGCAGTTTGTGCAAAAATCTCTAACACGAGAGTAGATTTCACTACTGCTTGGTTTGAATGATGATGAGTTGACCGTGTTATAGGCGTAGCCGGATGTGGAAGTAGAAAATGATGAGGAGATTTTAAATTATCCGACTATTCAAATGAATACAGATTTTATTTATGAAGATGAGAAAGTCGAGGTCGAAGATGTCACAGCTGAGGAGTATCCTGACCTGTTTCAACACACCAATGTTGATCAGGGTGCTCCAATATTTAATAAGGAAATGTTTAAAGCAGCTGAGGATAATCTGGAGAAGGTATCTAAGGGTAAAAAGGTGGTTGATACGAGATTCATTCCAATTGAAAAGCCAACCGATGTTGATACTGAAAGGTGGTTTGGGTATCGTAGCAAGAAAGCTCGTAAGATTATAGATGCATATCGGTATGTGGATCAAGAACAGAAGGACGAAGTTGTCGCATGTGCCAAAGCTAACCAAGTGACTTCATTCAAAAATGTGTCAAAGGTTCAAGGTAATATCATTTCTTGGTTATTTGATTCTGATCTTATAGTATGTATTGTGAAATGGGAATAGGGGGTTCAATATTATGAGAAGATAATGGATGTTATCACTTTACCGCGATGGGATGTTCGTACCCTCGCGTGTCGTCCATTTATCAACCGAGGAGGTGACCGAATAGCATATTGGTTTCATCAACAATTGTTATTTGAGGTCAATTCTGGTTTCAAGTTCCTCAAGCCTCAGGTTCCAACCCGAAAACGTATAAATGAAATTGATCCAAGGACGTGTTGGAGAAATCTTATCCTCAAGGTTAAGCCGCCAAAGACCTTGAAGCAGGTACCAGTGAAGACTTTGAATCAACACATGCATCTATCTTTCAACCGTTGGTATTACGATAACCGAACTAGCGAGGCCGTCATTATCCTGGGCAGAGGTTTGAAGACCGAGCTGATCAAGATCATTGATCCGATATGGCTTGTTAATTTAACCGAGACCGACAATGACGTGCTACACAAGAATAATATTTTGTTCGAGCGCAATAAAGACTATGATCTGGCTATGCAGTTCCAACGCGTCGTGCGTGTATGTCATGAGAACGGGATTCATAGTTGCAGAGATTGGCAGCCCAAGCGTTTCAAGTAAAGTAAAGACAAAGAGCTCAAGACGAGGGGGTGTCTATTAGTACACGGTCTTGCATCTAGAGTCTTTGTATTTATCATTTTATTTATGTAATAAAATATTAAGTTATTACTGTAGTTCGTTAAAGTATAGTCTAGTTCGTTAAGGATGTTTAACGAACTAGATCTAAGTTAATATCCTTCCTGATTCGTTAAGGATGTTTAACGAATCAGGGGGTGATTCGTTAAGGTTATTTCATTTAATGTATGTAACGAAGTGGATGCTAGTTCGTTACGGAATGTGTAACAAACTAGATCCATCTTCTATTTATAGGGCTTTAGTCCACTGTTTAAGTTAAGTTTTTGAGATATATTAACGAATTGCTGTCCAGATCCACTCTCAAGCTTCAACCTAAGTATTAAAATTATACACATACATACATACAACTAATATATCATATATATACATCATACAATCAAGAGTAATTATGAACTAGATCCTTAATTAAGAGGTTAATTGTATGCATAACAGATCTGAGATTTGTGTATCGATTTAACGAGTTCAAACAACCAATTTTAGGATCCTCAATCCCTATGAGGATATTTGATCCTTGATGGATGCTTGATTTTCTAAGGATATTGGATAGCATTCCACACTCTTGGTAATATGTTGTCTTCCATAGTCAGCAAATAATATGCCCCCTTTCCGGCTTCTGACTCGATCAGGTAGGGGCCTTCCCACTTAGGTGCTAGCTTTCCATCTGCTGGATTAGTTGTATTTTGGAAGGCTTTTCTCAAGACTAGATCTCCTTCTTGGAATCTTCTGATCCTTATATTTTTGTTTTTTATTCCAGCTACCCTTTGCTAATATGCTGCCATTCTGATCTTAGCTAGGTCTCTGAGCTCATCAGCAATATCCAAATCTTGGAGAAGGATCTCATTGTTGGCTTAAGGACCAAGGATGCTTGCTCTAGCAGTAGGAACTACCATCTCCGTAGGGATTAAAACTTCATAGCCAAACACCAATGAGAAATGTATTTGACACTGTTGCATTCTTGGGTGTTGTCCTGTCAGCCCAAAGAACATAAGGTAGCTCTTCAGCCCATTTACATTTCTTGGATCCTAGTTTCTTCTTCAAGTTGTTGATGATAATCTTGTTACTTGACTCTGCCTGGCCATTAGCTTGAGGAAGCACTAGAGTGGAGGTAATCATCTTGATGCCCAGTTGTCACAAAAGTTAGAGGTTCTTTTCCCGATAAACTAGGAACCATTGTCACAAATAATTTACGAAGGAATGCCATATCAAGTAATAATGTTTCTCTTAATGAAGGATATCACCTCTTTTTCGTGGACTTGTACAAAAGCTTCTGCTTCTATCCACTTTGAGAAGTAATCAGTCATGGAGAGCATGAATATTCTTCCTCCTGGTGCTTTAGGCAGCTTACACACAATATCCATACCCCATTTCATGAAAGGACATGATGTGGATATAGTATACATAGGCTCTGCTCGCTGGTGTAGAATGTTGCCGTTCCTTTTACATGAGTCACACTTCTTTGAATACTCCATGGCGTCTCTCTTCATAGTTGTCCAGTAGTATCATGTTCTCAGAATCCTAGAGAATAGGGCTCTACCTCCAGTGTGATTAACACAATCTCCTTCGTGAAAGTCTTTGAACACCTCTTGGATTTCAGGATCATCAATACACCTCAAATATTGACCTGCAAGAGATTTCCTATACAGAATATCATGTAATAAAACATATTGTGATACCTTAAGTTTGAAGGATTTGGGATTCTCCGTGGCGGGAATCTCTCCATTTTGAATGAATTTCTTGATCGGGAGGATCCAGGATCCTTGATTATATGAGGATAATGAATCCCAAAGTATAATCTCTTTGTCATTTGTTAGCTCCATAACTTGTTGTTCTACTATTGCTGGTGAGATTATATGGATGATCGGGATCTCCGTTGCTTTTGGAATCTTCAAGGATGAAGCTAAACTTGTCAAGGCATCCGCCCCAATATTTTCTTCCCTTGGTACCTGTATAATACTAAAAGAATCGATGAAATTTGACAGTTCTTTCACAATGTCTAGATATTTGATTAGTTTTTCTCCTTTAACAACATATGAGCCATTAAAGTGGTTAGCTATCATTAACGAATCTATATACACTTGAAGATACCTGATCCTCATGTGTTTAGCTAATTGCAAACCTACGATCGAAGCTTCATATTTGGCTTCATTATTTGTGGCTTAAAACGCACATGCTATAGACTGAGGTATTATGTTCCCCTGTGGCGATTTCAGTAGGATACCTAATCCTGTTCCTCTCACGTTGGAAGCTCCATCTGTGAAGAGGATCCAAGGATCCTTGGTTTCTTCTAGTTGTTGAACCTCCAAGTCAGCTTCCTTTTGTATGTCATTGAAATCAGCCACAAAGTCTGCAAGCGCTTGTGACTTGATGACTGTTTTGGGCTCATACTAAATGTCATATGCACTTAGCTTCATGGACCACTTGGCCATCCTTTCTGACAATTCTGGATTTCTAAGCACATTCTTAAAAGAATAATTAGTTCTAAAAATAATAGTATGAGTTTCAAAGTAATGCCTTAATTTAGTAGAAGCCATAATAAGTGCAAGAATTAATTTTTCTAAATGAGAATACCTAGATTCAGCATCTAGAAGACTTTTACTTACATAATAAACAGGATGTTGTTCACCTTCATGATCCTTCACAAGGACAGCACTTACTGCATTTCCTGAGACAGCTAGGTACAAGTATAAGGATTCTCCATCCACCGCCTTCATTAATATTGGTGTTAAGGATAAGTAATCCTTTAAAGCTTTGAGTGCAGCCTCATGCCTCTCCGTCCAATCGAACTTTCTATTCTTTTTAAGGATATCATAAAAATCCTTACACTTCTCTGAAGATCGAGAGATGAACCTATTTAAGGCTGCAATTTTTCCAGCCAACCTTTGTACATCCTTTGCATTCACGGGAGACTTCTGGTTGATGATGGCCTTTATCTGTTCCAGGCTAGCCTCTATACCCCTCTTAGTGACCATATAACCAAGGAACTTTTCCGCCTTAACACCAAAATGGCATTTAGATGGATTGAGATTCATGTTATACTGGTCAAGGATATTGAAGGCTTCTTCCAAGTCTTTAAGATGATCTTCATCCTTCTTGGATTTAACAACCATGTCATCTATATAGACCTCCATGGTCGTCCCTAGCTGGTCTTTAAACATCATATTGACTAAGCGTTGATAAGTTGCACCTGCATTTCTTAGTCCAACTGGCAAGGCAATATAGCAATATATTCCCGTATGAGTCATCAACGCTGTGTCTTCGTGATCAGATGGTTCCATCTGAATTTGTTGAAATCTAAAGGAAGCATCTATAAATGTAAGCATTTCATGTCCCGTTGTTGCATCCACCATGGAGTCTATATGTGGTAATGGGAAAGGACCCTTGGGGCATGCCTTGTTTAAATCGGTGAAATCGACACACACCCTCCACTTTCCATTCTTTTTTGAAACAACAACCACATTAGCCAACCACGAGGATACTTAACCTCTCTAATCATACCGGCCTTAAGAAGTTTTTCAACTTCTTCTTGTATGATCGCGTTCCACTTAGGAGCGAATTTCCTTCGCTTCTGATGGGCGGGTTTAATAGAATTATCAAGGCCTAACTTATGAGTAATTACCTCTTTTGAAATACCTGTCATGTCTAAGTGCTTGAAGGAAAATGTAGATTTTCGTTGCTTGAGGAAGGATACTATATCCTCTTCAATGTTAGTAGGGATACTGGATCCTAGGAAAACTTTTACGTCTGGATCCTCAGGGTCCAAGGATACCTCTTTCAGATCTTGTTCTCGAGCCTCCAGTACATTCCTAGGATGTTTTTGTGGTTGCTATGCTATCGTTTGCTTGGCCGCCGGCTTCATGGACGAAGAGTAGTAATTTTTAGCTTCCACTTGGTCACCATCTATTCTTACTACTCCCCAAGGAGTCAGTAGTTTGATACACTGGTGATAAGTAGAGGTTACAACCTTCATTCCGTGTAACCATTGCCTGCCAAGAATAACATTGCAACGAGACAAATTATCAATTACACAAAATTTTTGGTAGGAGTTTTAACCCTTCAATGTATATAGGGAGTTTGATGTCCCCTACTATCTTCTTAGTTTCACCACTGAAACCAACTAGCACGGATGTTCGGGGAATAATTTCTGAGTCTGGGAAATTCATCTTCTGGAGTACATCATATTGAATTATTTTAACTGAACTTCCTACGTCGACTAGGATCCTGCGCACATAATTGTTAGCAATAAAAAGAGTTACAGTTAAACCATCATGATGAGGATCCAGGATGCTTGTTTTATCCTCTTAATTTAAGAAGATTTTCTTATCGGTTGTCAAGGTAGTGGAGATGATTGGTCGCTCCCCATTCTCCAACTTTGTTTCTTTAGCATACCTCTTGGCTGCGGAGAAGGAAGTTCCATATATATCCGAGCCACCGGAGATGAAGTTGATAACTTGTGCGTCTGGTGGGTGCGAAGTTGCTTTATGCGGGACATCTTCGTGGTCCTGAACCCTTGACTTTTTTCTTCCCATGATCTCTTTGAAATGGCCCTTGCTCAGGAGGTATCCAATTTCTCTCCTTAAACCAATGCAGTCATCAGTCATTTGGCCAAAATCCTCATGGAATGCACACCACTTGGATTTGTCTTTGAAGGTCGTTGACTTCTCGTTTTTCCGAGGCCACCTTGCTTTCTCTCCAAGATCCTTCATAGCACATATTAAGCCATGAGTATCAACAGAGAAGCAATACTCGAAAATACTTGGGTAGTCCTCATCATCATCTCCTTCTTCAACTGCCCATACGTTTTGGTTGTTGAACTTGGAGTATGGCTTCGAGTTGTTATTTCTGAATGGGATCCTTGTTTCTAGTTAGATGACTCTTGTTTTGTAAGCTCCTAACCGTTCTTGGATCTTCTTGTCATCCTCTATCCTTATAAATCCGATTGCCCTGTTTCTAACTTCATCTAAAGTCCTGCATGGAGTCATCATAAGATCTTCATAAACTGTGGAGCCCCTTTGAAGTCCCATCTTGAATGCTTTAACAGCCGTAGCCACATCAAGATTAGGGATCTCTAGGGCCTCCCTTGCCAAACCATGTAACAAAATTCTTAAGGGATTCATCCTAAGGCTGGACAATTCAATATAATTGACTAGTTAAGTTTTCAAATTTCCTACTACAAGAAAACTGGCTGTTGAACAAGTTAACTAAATGTGAAAAAGAAGTAACAGAATAGGGAGGAAGACTTAGCAGCCATTTAAGTGCATATCCTATTTGTGTGGATCCAAAACCCTTGCATAGACAAGCTTCCTTGAGTCTTTCAGGAATTGGATTAATCTCCATCATTTCCCAATATTGAGCCACATGTTCTTCCGGATCAGTGGTCCCATCATACACCTTCATGTTGGGGGTTTGAAAGCGTTTTGGGATCTCCGCATCACATATTGGTGGAGCAAATGTGGATAGCTTATGGCTCCCTTCTAATATTTCAGGTATTGGACTGACCACTTCTGGCACCCTGGATATCATATCTTTATGCTTCTAAAGTTCCTTAGCCATAGCCTGGTTGATACATGTATCCTGCATAGAGCCAAGGTTAGTGTCTAAGGATATGTGATTATGTGTGCTACCTCTCGGTTGATTGAACGTTGGCATCGCAAAACAGTAGCCAAAATAAGAAGCATCTACTATGGTAGTCGGTCCACTAAAGGCAATGGTCTGCATGGGGATGATGTCTCTTTCATGGACCTCTGAAGACCTTTGATGTTGAATCCCTGAGGATCCTTGATTCTGCCAAACGGATCCTTGAGGTGGGGAGTTTAAGGATCCTTGAGGATACATCCCAGAGGATCCTGGTTGAAGGATATATGATCCTTGTTGAAGGAATGAGGATCCTTGAGTTTACTGACCCATAAACCCCTGTTGAAGGATAGACGATCCTGACTGAAGGAACGAGGATCCTTGAGTTTGCTGACCCATGGACCCATGTTGAAGGATAGATGATCCTTAAGCAAGTTGAGCCAAGGATCCTGCAGTGGTGAAATCTAGCATCCTAGGCACCAAAAGAGTCTGATCCTCCAACGGCCTCTTGCTCTTCTTGAGATCTTCTATCTCACGAAGGATCTTCTGATTAGTCTTGTTTTGCTGCTCCATATATGCTTTAACATGTGAAAACATAGTAGAAACAAAATTGTTAGAGTTAACCACAGGAGTGGCAGCAGTGGCTTTTGAGCTCTGAAGACTGGGATTTGTGTCTTGTTTCCAGCCGCGATGGTCCTTGGAGCAGCTGCTAGCGGAGGAGGCATCAGTGCTAAGGTTCTTGGTGGGTGAGAAATTGATGAAGGCATGGTGGATGAAGCTGAATATTGTTGATAGGCCATTGATAGTAGTATAGGTAATATGGTTGAAAATCGATAGGAAATAATATGGATTATAGCACCAATTGCCCCACGGTGGGCGCCAAATTGTTTTGGTCAAAAATTTGGTAAGGATCATGTAACCAAATTTGTAAGGTGGGGTCTAGTGCTATGATGATAATAACGATTAGATAATGATTGCAAACACAAACACAAGGATATTTTACGAGGAAAAGCCCTTGATCTTGTTCGGATCACCGGCATAAAAACCCCAGGTGATGACAATTGTCTATCACCACTTTATTAATAACAAAAATAAGGGTACAAGGTTTGGAGAATATGATCAGTATTACAATGAGAGCTACGTGTGTGTTAACTGCTAGAGAGAATTTTCAGTATAGCTAATGTGTGCGAAGTGATGAATGAATAACCTAGCTGATCATAAACTCAGTTATATACAAAAATAACAAATAACAAAATATCCTATAAATGCACCACTCTTCCCACTAGTCGTTCCTTTCTCTTTGACCACGTGCGGGAGAAGTCCAGTAGCGAATAAATAGGGTGACCAAGTCGTCAGTTATTATACCTATTACCACTCAAATACAATCGTTAGTAAACAAATAATACAAAGGATCCCCAATCCTTCACAATCTAGAACATATCTCAAGTATAATTGATCCATAAGTCACTTAAGGATAGAGAATTCTTAGCATAAATTTTATGCCCTAACAGAGTCAGTAATGGGTTTCAAGAATAATAATAAAAATAACTGAAATAGTAAGTCAGGATACATACCATACCAAGTTAGGATTAAAAATATAACTTACATGAAGTAGAGTTTAAGGTGATCAACATTCCAGGATCTAGGTAGGATCCTGCCATCCATAGTAGATAGTTGATATGCTCTTTTTCCTTCCTCAGCCTCGATCTTGTACGGTCCTTCCCATTTGGGTGCTAATTTTCCATCCTTAGGATCTGTTGTATTTTAAAATGCCTTTGTTAGTACTAGATCTCCCACTTGATATCTTCTGACCCTGACGTTCTTGTTATAGGACATAGTGATTCTTTTCCGGAATGCCACCATGTGATCCTTGCAGAATCCTTGAGTTCATTTACCACGTCAAGATCATTGGCAAGATCCTGATTGTGGGTTTCAAAAAATCAGAGGCATGATCTTGCAGTAAGGATCACCATCTCAGTTGGAATCATTGACTAAGTCCCAAACATTAAAGATAAAGGAGTTTTCTCTGTTGTATTATTTAATTCAGTTTGATCTTCATAACACAAATGGTAGCTCTTCAGCCCACTTTCCTTTCTTTGTCCCCGACTTCTTCTTCAAATTGTTGATGACGATCTTGTTTGAAGATTCCGCTTGTTCATTGGCTTGAGGTTGTACTTAAGTGGAAGTGATCAATTTTATCCCTCATACAGCACAAAAGTCGGCAGTTCTCTTGCCAATGAATTGAGACCCGTTGTCGCAGATGATGTCGGCTGGGATTCCGTCACGTGTTAGGATATTTCTCTTGATGAAGGATATCACTTCTTGTTCTTTAACTTGGACAAATTATTCTGCTTTAATCCATTTGGAGAAATAATCATTCATTGCTAACATGAAAACCTTTCCTCCTGGAGCTTTTGGTAGTTTGCCCACGATATCCATTCCCCACTTCATGAAGGGCCAAAGAGATACGATCAGATGGATAGGTTCAGGTGGTTGATGAAGAATGTCGTTATGTCTTTGACAAGCATCACACTGTTGAGCATAGATCATTGCATCTTTTCTCAGTTGGCCAGCAATAAACAATCCTAAGGATTTCTAGAAAACAATGATTGACCTCCAGTGTGATTCCCACAGTCGCCTTCATGGATATCTCTTAGAAAAACTTCTTGTATTTCAGGATCTTTCAAGCATCTCAAGTATGGACCTTCAAGAGATTTCTTATAGAGAATATTATCTAAGACAATGAATCTGGATACCTTCATACGAAAAGCTTTATGACTCCTATCCTCAGGAATCTCGTTGTGTTGCAAATATTTTTTGATAGGTTGGACCCAGGATTCCTGACTAAGTTGAGGATCCTGATCAACAGTATCTTCAGCGTTTGTTACTTCATTGATTTAAATATCTTGCTCAGCAGCTTCACTTAATACTTTTTCATCGAGTGGAGGTATATATGTGGCTGGATTTAGGATATGTATGATCAGAATTTCTATTTTAGTCCGGATCCTGAAGGCAGATTCAAGATTTTCCAAAGCATCTGCTCTTGCTTTTTCGTCCCCGGGTACCTATTAAATAATAAAAGAATTGAATATGTTTGCCAAATTTTTTACTATCTACAGATATTCGTTTAGTTTCTCACTTCTAACAACATAAGAGCCATTGAAGTAGTTAGCAAGAAATAAGGAATCCACAAATACATGAATAAAATAATTTATATATACGTACTCAACTTCATTATTGGTGGCTTGGAAATCACATCTGATTGCCTTGGGTGTTATGTCCTCCTGTGGCGATTACAGGATAATTCCTAAGCCTATCCCCCTGACATTTGAGGCCCCATCAGTAAATAATATCCACTTACCCTTATCATGGTCTAGTTGTTAAACTTACCAATCAGCTTCATGCTGGATATCACTACACAAATCAGCCACAAAGTCGGCTAAAGCTTGAGATTAAATTTTTGTATTAGGCTCATAAACTAAATCATAAGCACTCAATTTAATAGACCACTTAGCCATCCTACCAGAAATTTAAGTCTTTCTTAAAACATTTTTCACAGAATAATTAGTTTTATCAAATATGGTAAGCGTCTCAAAATAGTGTCTTAACTTGGTAGATGCAATAACTAAAGCTATAATCAATTTTTCTAAATGAGAATACTTCGTTCGGCATCAAGTAGACATTTACTCACATAGTAGATAGGATGTTGTTGCCCTTCATGATCCTTGACTAATACAACACTTAGAGTGTCTTAAGATATAGCCAGATAGAGGAATAATGGCTTACCATCTTCAGGCTTCATTAATAAAGGTGCTAATGAAAAATAAACTTTCAAGTCTTCGAGCGCCTTATCATGTTTCTTCCCCCATTCAAATTTCTTAGAAATCCTTACACCTTTATGAGGATCTTGAGATAAATCTGTTTAAGGTTGTGATACTACCAGTCAAGATTTGGACATCCTTCACGTTAGCTGGTGCCTTCAGGTTCACGATGGCTTTGATATGCTCTTGACTTTCTTCTATCCCCCTTTTGGTAACCATGTATCCTAAGACTTTCCTGCCCCTACTCCAAAGTGACACTTGTACGGGTTCAACTTCATGTTGTATTCGTCTAGAATATCAAAGGCTTCCTGAAGATCTCGAAGGTGATCCCCGGAGTTCTTTGACTTAACCACCATGTCGTCAATATAGACTTCCATAGTTTCCCCTAGTTGTTCTTTGAACATCATGTTGACCAATCTTTCATAGGTGGCACCTGCATTTTTTTAAACCGAAAGGAATCACAATATAGCAATATAATCCTTTTGGAGTCAAAAATGCAGTGTCTACCTGGTTGGATGGTTCAATTTGGATTTGTTGGAATCACGAATAGGCGTCCATAAAGGCCAGCATCTCATGTCTAGTAGTTGCATCCCCTATGGAGTCTATGTGTGGCTATGGGAAAGGATCTTTGGGGCAAACCTAGTTATGGTCTGTGTAGTCGACACAAACTTCCACTTGCCATTATTTTTCTAGACTACCACCACGTTGGCTAGTTATCTTGGGAACTTTATCTCTCTGATCATCCCCGCTTTCAACAATCTCTCTACCTCTTCTTGGATGATAACGTTTCTTTCAGGTGCGAACTGTCTTCTCTTTTGTTGGATTGGCCTGAAATTTTTATCCAACCCCAATTTGTGAGTATTAACATTTTGGAAATACATGTCATGTCCTTGTGATTTCTTGCAAAAGTAGAGGTTCTGCTCTTGAGGAACTTGACCAACTGTTCTTCAATTACTTCAGGAATACCAGTACCTATCAATGCCTTGATTTTAGGATCCTTATCATATAATTGTATTTCTTTGACCTCTTGTTCAGCTACTTCCAAGACATCAAGTGTTTCATCTTTGATTGCTATGCTTGAGTAGGTTTAGCTGTAGATTTCATTGATGAGGCATAACAATCTTTAGCCTCCTGTTGGTCGCCTTGAATCTTAATAATACCCCAAGGCATCGGTATATTAATGCCTTGATGATAGGTTGGGTTACACCCTTCATATCATGGATCTAGGGCCGGCCTAAGATAACATTGAAAGAAGTCAACGCATTAGTCACACAAAATATATGGATAGAGTTTACTCCCTCCACACAGATTGGCAGTTGGATCTCTCCCAATGTACTTTGGCATCCCCACTGAATCCCACCAAGATCGAAGACTTCAACAGTCTCGGATTCCGGATTATTCATTCACTTCAAGGTATCCAACTGAATGATATTTACTAAACTTTCATTGTCCACCAGGATCCTGCGCACAAAACAATTAGAAATATAAAGAATTATGACCAAACCATCATGATGAGGATCCCAAATATTTTTCATGTCCTCATCATCGAACATGACTCTGTATTCTTTGGGCAAGATCATAGTCTTAGTTTGCCCTTCGGGTTTTTCTGCCTTCGCTACTTTGGAATTCTTTCTAGTTTCTGAGTAGGACGTGCCGCAAATAGTTGATCCTCCGGAGATAACTTTCACAATCAGAGCGCCCGTAGGTGGAGTTTCTGCCCTTTTGGGATCCTGCTCGGGAACTCGCTTTTGATTATTCTTTCCCAGCAACTCTTTCAAATGACCGTTGTTGATTAAGTAGTCAATCTCCCTTCTTAGAGCAATGCAATCTTCTGTAATATGGCCGAAATCTTCATGAAAAGCACACCATTTAGACTTGTCTATCCGGACACTGTTCTCATTCTTTCGTAGCCACCTTTCCTTATCATCTAAATCCTGCATAGCACGCTTAAAGGAAGAAATGTTCTTGGTGGATGCCACATAAATCCGGGAATATCAACAGAAAAACAATAATCAATTTAGTTGGGATAAGAGTCATGATCCTCATCATCGTCCATCACATTGACCCTGTCGTTTATGGAGCAGAGGTTGGATCAATATGGTTTAGATGATGGAGAATCCGACTTCCTGTTCGGGTGGTTGTAGTTGTTAGGAACATCTAGCCTCTGCTGAATCACCTTGTCTTCTTCCAGCCTAATGAAACTTAGTGCCCTGTTTCTTGCTTCGTCTAGATTACTGCAAGGATTCATCTTGAGAGCTTCATAGAAAGGGGTATCTTTTTTGAGACCCATTTTGAAAGCTTGCACAACCGTTGCAACATCCAATTTGGTATCTCTAAAGCTTCCTTTCTTAATTTGCTGACGAAATCCCTAAGGGTCTCAACATTGCCCTATGTTAACTCTATACAAATCACTAAACCTTTCAAAACTTCTACCGCAAGAAAATTGGTTATCAAACAAATTAACTAAATGAGCAAAATTTTTAATAGAGAAAGGAGGGACACTTAGGAGCCATTTCAATGCAGCTCCGTTAAGTGTCGAGCCAAAGCCTTTGCATAAGCCGACTTCCTTGAGATTCTGGAGTATGGGGTTGATCTCTATTCTCTCCCAGTATTCGGTGACATGCTTTTCAGGATATGTGGTTCCATCGTACAACTTCATGCTTAGAGTCTGGAATCGCTTCGGGATCTCAGCATCACATATGTGGGGTGGGAATCTTGAGATCCTTGGCTACTTGGAGCCACTTCCGGGATCGGCTGGACTATCCTAGGTACGCAGGAGATTAATTCTTTCAAATTATGCAGTTCCTTCTAAATCACTGGATTAATGCCGAAATCCTGCACGTCATCATGGTTAATTACATGTATAATAGTATTGAAATTACCAATATCGGGAATCCTAGCTGGGGATCCTGAGATAACACCAAACTATCGAGTAGGAGTGATCCTGGTGGACTAAACGGGATCTCTTGTTCTAGTCACAGATTTCATAGAAAGGAAATCGTCATCTCGAATCCCTTGGGATCCTGACGCATCAAAGTTCAGGCTCCTAAGTAGCAATGGAGTGAAGGATTCCTCCACTGGCTTATCCCTTGTGCCTGGATATATTGGAGCTCCCTCAAGACAGAACTATTGGTTCACTTCTAAATCTCCTTATGCTCTTTCATCTGCACTAAAACATCAAAAATATCATCGTTAGACATAAGGACCGGCCTCGTGTTGGGAGACCCAAATCTCTGGATGGGCACGCCGGCAGAAGGCCTTGTTGTGGGAGGAAGCGTGTTACACGATCCTCTGGCTCCTGAGATGCTAACACCGACAATAGTCGCCTTCCTCTGGACAACATGTGGGGGAGGAAGTGGTTGAGCAACTCCGGAAACTGCAGACGACATGGATGCACATGTAGCTTTTGATTGAGAGGCCATATTTAAGTATAGTTTTGCAATGTAACGGTTTAAGAAGAAAGTGAATATGGATTTGAGTATGAAAAACACCACTTGCCATACGCTGGGCGCCAAACTGTTTTGGTCAAAAATTACCGAAGCAATAATTGAGCAAAGTCGTGAAGTGAGGTGGTGTGCTTTTCAGTGGTGAGGTAAACAAATGCGGTAAAAGTAAAGATGAACACAACGATGTAGCAAGGTATAAGCTTAGATCCCGGTGAGGATCCTTGGAAAAAACCTTGGGAGGGGAAAACTATCTCCTGCCTCAATTTATTAACGTAAAAGTTGTGGTTACAGCTCGGGAACTAGTTAAGAACGAAAGCAAGAATACAAGTGTGAGTATTGTGAGTGCAGAGAGTGACCTATAACATTCTCAATAGTCCCATTTATATAGAAAATGAAAATAACAACATGTCCTATAAATCCGAGAACCTTAGCCGCCATGATTATTTAACGACTAAGTCTTCATCCCACGTGTATTTCAGCTATTTCTCCGAGCTTTTAGGTAGAACGAGTCAGCTAGCCGTTGTAGCCATTTAATATTTGCGTAACCTACCATCGCAACACAAACTAAACAAATATAGTTGGTTAGTTCAAGAACCTGCAGCTTGCTGGAAATCCAAGCTATCAGGATAATCGTCAAGATCACGTGGATAAAATGACCCCTTACAGTTACTACAAATATAATTTTATTTAAATAAAAAAGCCAAATATATAGAAACGTTGTTTTCGGGATAATCAAATAAGCGTTGTTTTTTATATCATTTTACAACGGTGTTTTCAATATTTTTTACTATAGAGAAGCGTTGTTTTTGGTACCATTTTACACCGGTTTTTTAAGCGTCATTTTTCTGTACCATTTTATTTAGGTTTTTAAGGGTTGTTTTTAGGTACCATTTTACACCGGTTTGGAAGCTATTTTAAATATGTTTTGCAACGCGTGGTTTAAAACAGTTTTGAAACTGTTATGTATACGATATCTAACAATTATAAAATGGACATTTTCTGTACTAGTGATACGTTCTACATTCTTTAAATCTCTCCCTCCTACTTATTTATTTATTTGTAAAATTTTAATTAAATAGTTGTATAGTGTAGTTTCAAATCAGTTTTAGAACAATCCTATCATACTCTTGTAAGAAAGTAAAATAATGGTGTTTAGGTGTTGATCCCACAATCATTCCTGACTAGTGTTTCTCGCCTAAATTCCAATACCCATTGTTCCAATGTTCAAAACCAATATATTATTTGGACATAACCACATAAACCAACTAGGGCATCCTTTTGTTTACAAAACATTGGAACGACTATTGATATGAGGTGCGGCGATTGATCCATTTGAGGAGAGGTGATTTCATCTGAACATCATCCATTCAATCAAGTAATGATTCATCAAACCCTTTATTCTAGGTTTTCAACTTAGGATACGATTTTAATTTCTACTGCTCCCATATTTTACCACTTTGATTCTAATATGCATTAACTGAATCTTATATTCTAGGGTTTGACTAAATGATATCATGTAACTTACATATTTCTCTGATTTTTTTTTTGGTATCATTTATTAGATACTTGAGAAGGATTAATGATCTTTAATTGGTTTATCTAGAATCAAGATAATTACAGTTATAGTTTATTTGATCTAAACGCTCTACTTGTGGTGCGTGTGTATAATGTATATGTGTGAACCTTCGGGTGGGAAAAAATGAAATTGCACTAATTTTAACGTTATTTTACTAATCTTGTGAAAATAACGTTAAAAGTGGCGGAAGGTTAATCATGCATCATGTGGTGGCCGAAAGATAAGGGTACATGCACCGATCAGCCGGTGTCCCGATTATTTAGTGATATGTGCCTTATGTCCAAGACTTGATGCAAAACTACTATCGAGCCAGGATCTCACCGGAAGCAGCCTCGCTATCCCTATGGGTAGAGGTAAGGCTGAATACATCTTACCCTCCTCAGACGCTACCATAGCTTTGCTATTGGTGGGATATACTAAGTACAATGATGATGATGATGATGATGATGATGATGGTGATGATTTGATCTAATAATTGTCACACCCCGTCCAAAAGCGGTGGAACATGCCGGGGCGTAACGTAATGATTGAACAGTAGCTCAAAAGACACTAATTAAATCGACAATAGTTATTTAATTTCATTAACATTAAACAAGTACACAAATTCAATAATCGTAACAATTACATCATGCTTTTGGACTCTGAATAATATCCTAAGTTATAACTAATTTCTTCAATCTTGAACAATGTAAATTACTTGTACCTGTAACATGTATAAAATTAGAGTTTGTCAACACAAATGTTGGTGAGAATACATAAGTTTTAGTTGAGATATATATAGATAAAAAGTCACAATTCATATGTCAATGATTAGTATTACAATTCTTATGAAAATATAAGCAATTAAATAGATGTGGACCCGTTCCTATTGATACAAAATCCAGGTACTTGGGTAAATGCATGATCATACTAGATGAGAATAGATGAGGATAAGATACAAACCACCAATACATAAAATAAACATTTAAAAACATAGAGCATAATCATAGAGCATGCAATAATCACACTTAAACATATATTGAATTGTGTTTTGAATAGATGTGTAAATAAAATTAGAATAAAATTGAATAAGGTATACATGCTACACCTAAAATATAAAAGATGGAAAAATGGGCACGTAAACTCACCTTAACAAGTGGATTAACAAAGTTGACATGAGATGACAATAAAAAATTAAGATAGAAACGATCGAGCTCCTCGTGATACGTCGACAAAAGTTCCTAGTTACTAACGATAATATTAATTAATTATAAACAATATGATAAAAAGATTTATGACGGCTTTGGGACTCAATGGGGTATTAAGTAACATTAAAATATCATTAAATTAATTATCATAATTATTGGTTATTGTTATTAGTATATTGTTATTGTTATTATTATTAAATTTTAAGTTAGATTTACAAATAACTATATTTAACTATGAGAAAGTTAAACTAACATTTATTATGATAATTTAAAATAGTTTGGTTTGTTAAGCGAGTAAAATTAAAACTTGTTTTAAAATAGTTATAAGATAGTATATATATATATATATACTAGTTTTTAGCCCGCGTTTTACGCGGGTCACTTTTATTTATTTCTTTAAAATCATTTTGAATATCTATTTTTCATGTGTGATGTATTTAGGTATTAAATTTAAAGTTTATATGAATGTATAGAGTATGCTATGTGTTTTAGTTTTAGTTAAAATAGTGTCTCATAAGAACTATTATAGATATATATTTAACATATTAAATAACAGACGGGTAGTTTAGGTTCGTGAGCCAGCTCAAGCTCAACAAGTGAAGATAGGGTACAGGCTGTTCGCTAATCGAATTCGGGTTCATACATTGTCTCATAAGAACTATTATAGATATATTTAATATATGTGATAAAAATCATATAAATAAAATACGGCTCGTTTAGGTTCGTGAGCCAACACAAGCTCAATAAATGAAGCTAGGGTACATGATCATTATTAAAAAACTACTTTTAGACTCATGCCCGTTTAAGTTTTGCTCGATTCGAGCTCTTAGTGATCTAATTTCAAGTAGCTCATGCATGGCTTGGCTCATTTACACCTTTAAAACCAATTATTCATGGTATGCATAACTGACGGCCACAACCATCATCATTGTACTCAGTATATCCCACCAATAGCAAAGCTATGGTATGGTCTGAGAAGGGTAAGATGTAGACAGCCTTACCTCTACCCCCATAGGGATAGAGAGGCTGCGTCCGTTGAGACCCCCGGCTCGAAAGTAACATCAAGCCTTGGACATAAGGCACTTAGCAGTCAATCATAAAGACATCGGCTGATCGGTGCATGTACCCTTGTCTTTCGACTATCAATGCCACCACATGATGCCTGATTAACCTTCCGGCACTTTTAACGTTATTTTCACGAGAGTTAGTAAAATAACGTCAAAATTAGTGCAATTTAACTTTTGTCCACCCGAGGGTTCACACATAT